>NW_027671583.1:0-183455 GCF_964165515.1 Mesoplodon bidens | reverse complement strand
CCTCTCTAGTTTGTGCGTGGCATAGAGAGAGATCCGCCAAGTAAGTGCACCCGGAACGGACACTTAGGGAAGTGTGTTTTCCTTGCAGCTCACGCTCTGCCCTGAGATCCCCTGACATGTCACCTACAAAAGAGCAGTTAGTGCTGTGTTCAGAGAGTCCGTTGAATGTTTTGGCCATCGAGCTCTGTGGAGAAAACGCAGAGGTTTGCCTTTCACTCTGCTTTGAGAGTGGTGATCCGGAGGCCTGAGGTAGCATGGTGCTGCTCAGTCAGCCAGGAAGTGTTTTCCTCTACACAGTGTTGTTCCCTGGGACGCAGTGAGGACGTGGGTGCCATAGGAAAAGCATACTAGAGATCCAGCAGTACTTCTCCAGAAGGCTGTGGAAAAACCGCTGAACGCCTCGATGTGTGAATGGGCCATCCGATCGATCCTTTGAACCGTGGAGAGAGGTGTAGATTTCCCTTTTGCAGTGGGTGATCTGGGGTGCCGCCTGGAATGCACAGGACACTCTCTGTTTCTCCAAGGACACTCTGCTCTCCGTGAAGGCACTCTAGCTGTGAAGAGCAGACAGAGAACAGCACTGTCTCAGGGAAATTTGACACCACAGGCCTTCTGCTCTCCAGGGGGGAAAATAGTGCTTTTCTCACTAGGTCACCAATATCAAAGTTGCAGTGTGCCTAGTACGTGTCGTTTCTGCCACAGTCAAAGGGTCGGAAGCGGCACCCTGTCCTTCCCCGTTGAACCTTCGTAGCAGAGCCGTTCTGCCTGCGGCGAGTGGCGTGACGTCCCCGCTGACTTGCTTTAGGCTCCGACGCCCGTACACCTTATAAAAGGGCTCTGGGTGTTTCAGGCGCAAACCGCGCCTTTCTCAGGTTGCTTCGAAAGTCAACGGCCTGCTTGGCTTAGAGAGACGGCCAGTGAGGCTTCCCAAGACAAACACTGAGGAGCGTGTTTTCTCACTGTGGCCCTGGTGCAGTGCTGTGAGCCCCTGGCCGTACACTTAAAAGACCTGCTGGACCCGTGTTTGGGTGGACTTTAGAAAGCTCAGACACTTAGCTCTCCAACGAAGAAAGCAGTGTGCTGCTTTTCACTCGGCGTTAAGGGAGAGATGCCCGGAGGCCCAAGATCCCTGAGGGTTGTGAAGTCGCCCAGGAAGGGATCCTCAGGTCTCAGTGTTCTTTCATGGGAGGTGCGGAGGACGCAGTATTCCCAGAGTTCCGAGAAGCTCACTAACGGGAAGGCACTCCGTGGACTAGGTTTTCCTGGCCAATGATGTATGCCCAATCTTCCAAATGCAATACATGGACCTTACTATGAGCCTGGCAGGCAGTGTCGTTTTCCCTTTAGGCATTGGCGCCTTTCCCATGCCTCTTGCAGGGAACTGGGAGCACCGTATTGCCCTCAGGGAAACGCCCTTTTCCTACATAGGACATTCCAGGACGTGAGACTGGCAGCAGCACTCTATTTCAGGCGGCGTGGAGGCTGCAGCGGTCCTCCTTACAGCTGGGACGTGCTGCCATGCACATACATGGCCAAACTGAACGTTCCAAACTGCCCGAGTACGATCAGTTTCCAGCGAGCCAAAACAGACAGAAGGGGGCACTCTGGCCCCTTCCCGGATGAAGTTCGAACCCGAGGAAGTTGTGATGTGCAACGTGTGGCTGGTCTATGGGACGTAAAGCTTTGGGGAGGTTGCGACGTGTCCTCGCAGCTTCTCGAAGCGTAGTAGTGTTCAGGCGAATCTATCTACATTTGGAAAACTGCAGGGCCTCTCTAGTTTGTGCGTGGCATAGAGAGAGATCCGCCAAGTAAGTGCACCCGGAACGGACACTTAGGGAAGTGTGTTTTCCTTGCAGCTCACGCTCTGCCCTGAGATCCCCTGACATGTCACCTACAAAAGAGCAGTTAGTGCTGTGTTCAGAGAGTCCGTTGAATGTTTTGGCCATCGAGCTCTGTGGAGAAAACGCAGAGGTTTGCCTTTCACTCTGCTTTGAGAGTGGTGATCCGGAGGCCTGAGGTAGCATGGTGCTGCTCAGTCAGCCAGGAAGTGTTTTCCTCTACACAGTGTTGTTCCCTGGGACGCAGTGAGGACGTGGGTGCCATAGGAAAAGCATACTAGAGATCCAGCAGTACTTCTCCAGAAGGCTGTGGAAAAACCGCTGAACGCCTCGATGTGTGAATGGGCCATCCGATCGATCCTTTGAACCGTGGAGAGAGGTGTAGATTTCCCTTTTGCAGTGGGTGATCTGGGGTGCCGCCTGGAATGCACAGGACACTCTCTGTTTCTCCAAGGACACTCTGCTCTCCGTGAAGGCACTCTAGCTGTGAAGAGCAGACAGAGAACAGCACTGTCTCAGGGAAATTTGACACCACAGGCCTTCTGCTCTCCAGGGGGGAAAATAGTGCTTTTCTCACTAGGTCACCAATATCAAAGTTGCAGTGTGCCTAGTACGTGTCGTTTCTGCCACAGTCAAAGGGTCGGAAGCGGCACCCTGTCCTTCCCCGTTGAACCTTCGTAGCAGAGCCGTTCTGCCTGCGGCGAGTGGCGTGACGTCCCCGCTGACTTGCTTTAGGCTCCGACGCCCGTACACCTTATAAAAGGGCTCTGGGTGTTTCAGGCGCAAACCGCGCCTTTCTCAGGTTGCTTCGAAAGTCAACGGCCTGCTTGGCTTAGAGAGACGGCCAGTGAGGCTTCCCAAGACAAACACTGAGGAGCGTGTTTTCTCACTGTGGCCCTGGTGCAGTGCTGTGAGCCCCTGGCCGTACACTTAAAAGACCTGCTGGACCCGTGTTTGGGTGGACTTTAGAAAGCTCAGACACTTAGCTCTCCAACGAAGAAAGCAGTGTGCTGCTTTTCACTCGGCGTTAAGGGAGAGATGCCCGGAGGCCCAAGATCCCTGAGGGTTGTGAAGTCGCCCAGGAAGGGATCCTCAGGTCTCAGTGTTCTTTCATGGGAGGTGCGGAGGACGCAGTATTCCCAGAGTTCCGAGAAGCTCACTAACGGGAAGGCACTCCGTGGACTAGGTTTTCCTGGCCAATGATGTATGCCCAATCTTCCAAATGCAATACATGGACCTTACTATGAGCCTGGCAGGCAGTGTCGTTTTCCCTTTAGGCATTGGCGCCTTTCCCATGCCTCTTGCAGGGAACTGGGAGCACCGTATTGCCCTCAGGGAAACGCCCTTTTCCTACATAGGACATTCCAGGACGTGAGACTGGCAGCAGCACTCTATTTCAGGCGGCGTGGAGGCTGCAGCGGTCCTCCTTACAGCTGGGACGTGCTGCCATGCACATACATGGCCAAACTGAACGTTCCAAACTGCCCGAGTACGATCAGTTTCCAGCGAGCCAAAACAGACAGAAGGGGGCACTCTGGCCCCTTCCCGGATGAAGTTCGAACCCGAGGAAGTTGTGATGTGCAACGTGTGGCTGGTCTATGGGACGTAAAGCTTTGGGGAGGTTGCGACGTGTCCTCGCAGCTTCTCGAAGCGTAGTAGTGTTCAGGCGAATCTATCTACATTTGGAAAACTGCAGGGCCTCTCTAGTTTGTGCGTGGCATAGAGAGAGATCCGCCAAGTAAGTGCACCCGGAACGGACACTTAGGGAAGTGTGTTTTCCTTGCAGCTCACGCTCTGCCCTGAGATCCCCTGACATGTCACCTACAAAAGAGCAGTTAGTGCTGTGTTCAGAGAGTCCGTTGAATGTTTTGGCCATCGAGCTCTGTGGAGAAAAAGCAGAGGTTTGCCTTTCACTCTGCTTTGAGAGTGGTGATCCGGAGGCCTGAGGTAGCATGGTGCTGCTCAGTCAGCCAGGAAGTGTTTTCCTCTACACAGTGTTGTTCCCTGGGACGCAGTGAGGACGTGGGTGCCATAGGAAAAGCATACTAGAGATCCAGCAGTACTTCTCCAGAAGGCTGTGGAAAAACCGCTGAACGCCTCGATGTGTGAATGGGCCATCCGATCGATCCTTTGAACCGTGGAGAGAGGTGTAGATTTCCCTTTTGCAGTGGGTGATCTGGGGTGCCGCCTGGAATGCACAGGACACTCTCTGTTTCTCCAAGGACACTCTGCTCTCCGTGAAGGCACTCTAGCTGTGAAGAGCAGACAGAGAACAGCACTGTCTCAGGGAAATTTGACACCACAGGCCTTCTGCTCTCCAGGGGGGAAAATAGTGCTTTTCTCACTAGGTCACCAATATCAAAGTTGCAGTGTGCCTAGTACGTGTCGTTTCTGCCACAGTCAAAGGGTCGGAAGCGGCACCCTGTCCTTCCCCGCTGAACCTTCGTAGCAGAGCCGTTCTGCCTGCGGCGAGTGGCGTGACGTCCCCGCTGACTTGCTTTAGGCTCCGACGCCCGTACACCTTATAAAAGGGCTCTGGGTGTTTCAGGCGCAAACCGCGCCTTTCTCAGGTTGCTTCGAAAGTCAACGGCCTGCTTGGCTTAGAGAGACGGCCAGTGAGGCTTCCCAAGACAAACACTGAGGAGCGTGTTTTCTCACTGTGGCCCTGGTGCAGTGCTGTGAGCCCCTGGCCGTACACTTAAAAGACCTGCTGGACCCGTGTTTGGGTGGACTTTAGAAAGCTCAGACACTTAGCTCTCCAACGAAGAAAGCAGTGTGCTGCTTTTCACTCGGCGTTAAGGGAGAGATGCCCGGAGGCCCAAGATCCCTGAGGGTTGTGAAGTCGCCCAGGAAGGGATCCTCAGGTCTCAGTGTTCTTTCATGGGAGGTGCGGAGGACGCAGTATTCCCAGAGTTCCGAGAAGCTCACTAACGGGAAGGCACTCCGTGGACTAGGTTTTCCTGGCCAATGATGTATGCCCAATCTTCCAAATGCAATACATGGACCTTACTATGAGCCTGGCAGGCAGTGTCGTTTTCCCTTTAGGCATTGGCGCCTTTCCCATGCCTCTTGCAGGGAACTGGGAGCACCGTATTGCCCTCAGGGAAACGCCCTTTTCCTACATAGGACATTCCAGGACGTGAGACTGGCAGCAGCACTCTATTTCAGGCGGCGTGGAGGCTGCAGCGGTCCTCCTTACAGCTGGGACGTGCTGCCATGCACATACATGGCCAAACTGAACGTTCCAAACTGCCCGAGTACGATCAGTTTCCAGCGAGCCAAAACAGACAGAAGGGGGCACTCTGGCCCCTTCCCGGATGAAGTTCGAACCCGAGGAAGTTGTGATGTGCAACGTGTGGCTGGTCTATGGGACGTAAAGCTTTGGGGAGGTTGCGACGTGTCCTCGCAGCTTCTCGAAGCGTAGTAGTGTTCAGGCGAATCTATCTACATTTGGAAAACTGCAGGGCCTCTCTAGTTTGTGCGTGGCATAGAGAGAGATCCGCCAAGTAAGTGCACCCGGAACGGACACTTAGGGAAGTGTGTTTTCCTTGCAGCTCACGCTCTGCCCTGAGATCCCCTGACATGTCACCTACAAAAGAGCAGTTAGTGCTGTGTTCAGAGAGTCCGTTGAATGTTTTGGCCATCGAGCTCTGTGGAGAAAACGCAGAGGTTTGCCTTTCACTCTGCTTTGAGAGTGGTGATCCGGAGGCCTGAGGTAGCATGGTGCTGCTCAGTCAGCCAGGAAGTGTTTTCCTCTACACAGTGTTGTTCCCTGGGACGCAGTGAGGACGTGGGTGCCATAGGAAAAGCATACTAGAGATCCAGCAGTACTTCTCCAGAAGGCTGTGGAAAAACCGCTGAACGCCTCGATGTGTGAATGGGCCATCCGATCGATCCTTTGAACCGTGGAGAGAGGTGTAGATTTCCCTTTTGCAGTGGGTGATCTGGGGTGCCGCCTGGAATGCACAGGACACTCTCTGTTTCTCCAAGGACACTCTGCTCTCCGTGAAGGCACTCTAGCTGTGAAGAGCAGACAGAGAACAGCACTGTCTCAGGGAAATTTGACACCACAGGCCTTCTGCTCTCCAGGGGGGAAAATAGTGCTTTTCTCACTAGGTCACCAATATCAAAGTTGCAGTGTGCCTAGTACGTGTCGTTTCTGCCACAGTCAAAGGGTCGGAAGCGGCACCCTGTCCTTCCCCGCTGAACCTTCGTAGCAGAGCCGTTCTGCCTGCGGCGAGTGGCGTGACGTCCCCGCTGACTTGCTTTAGGCTCCGACGCCCGTACACCTTATAAAAGGGCTCTGGGTGTTTCAGGCGCAAACCGCGCCTTTCTCAGGTTGCTTCGAAAGTCAACGGCCTGCTTGGCTTAGAGAGACGGCCAGTGAGGCTTCCCAAGACAAACACTGAGGAGCGTGTTTTCTCACTGTGGCCCTGGTGCAGTGCTGTGAGCCCCTGGCCGTACACTTAAAAGACCTGCTGGACCCGTGTTTGGGTGGACTTTAGAAAGCTCAGACACTTAGCTCTCCAACGAAGAAAGCAGTGTGCTGCTTTTCACTCGGCGTTAAGGGAGAGATGCCCGGAGGCCCAAGATCCCTGAGGGTTGTGAAGTCGCCCAGGAAGGGATCCTCAGGTCTCAGTGTTCTTTCATGGGAGGTGCGGAGGACGCAGTATTCCCAGAGTTCCGAGAAGCTCACTAACGGGAAGGCACTCCGTGGACTAGGTTTTCCTGGCCAATGATGTATGCCCAATCTTCCAAATGCAATACATGGACCTTACTATGAGCCTGGCAGGCAGTGTCGTTTTCCCTTTAGGCATTGGCGCCTTTCCCATGCCTCTTGCAGGGAACTGGGAGCACCGTATTGCCCTCAGGGAAACGCCCTTTTCCTACATAGGACATTCCAGGACGTGAGACTGGCAGCAGCACTCTATTTCAGGCGGCGTGGAGGCTGCAGCGGTCCTCCTTACAGCTGGGACGTGCTGCCATGCACATACATGGCCAAACTGAACGTTCCAAACTGCCCGAGTACGATCAGTTTCCAGCGAGCCAAAACAGACAGAAGGGGGCACTCTGGCCCCTTCCCGGATGAAGTTCGAACCCGAGGAAGTTGTGATGTGCAACGTGTGGCTGGTCTATGGGACGTAAAGCTTTGGGGAGGTTGCGACGTGTCCTCGCAGCTTCTCGAAGCGTAGTAGTGTTCAGGCGAATCTATCTACATTTGGAAAACTGCAGGGCCTCTCTAGTTTGTGCGTGGCATAGAGAGAGATCCGCCAAGTAAGTGCACCCGGAACGGACACTTAGGGAAGTGTGTTTTCCTTGCAGCTCACGCTCTGCCCTGAGATCCCCTGACATGTCACCTACAAAAGAGCAGTTAGTGCTGTGTTCAGAGAGTCCGTTGAATGTTTTGGCCATCGAGCTCTGTGGAGAAAACGCAGAGGTTTGCCTTTCACTCTGCTTTGAGAGTGGTGATCCGGAGGCCTGAGGTAGCATGGTGCTGCTCAGTCAGCCAGGAAGTGTTTTCCTCTACACAGTGTTGTTCCCTGGGACGCAGTGAGGACGTGGGTGCCATAGGAAAAGCATACTAGAGATCCAGCAGTACTTCTCCAGAAGGCTGTGGAAAAACCGCTGAACGCCTCGATGTGTGAATGGGCCATCCGATCGATCCTTTGAACCGTGGAGAGAGGTGTAGATTTCCCTTTTGCAGTGGGTGATCTGGGGTGCCGCCTGGAATGCACAGGACACTCTCTGTTTCTCCAAGGACACTCTGCTCTCCGTGAAGGCACTCTAGCTGTGAAGAGCAGACAGAGAACAGCACTGTCTCAGGGAAATTTGACACCACAGGCCTTCTGCTCTCCAGGGGGGAAAATAGTGCTTTTCTCACTAGGTCACCAATATCAAAGTTGCAGTGTGCCTAGTACGTGTCGTTTCTGCCACAGTCAAAGGGTCGGAAGCGGCACCCTGTCCTTCCCCGCTGAACCTTCGTAGCAGAGCCGTTCTGCCTGCGGCGAGTGGCGTGACGTCCCCGCTGACTTGCTTTAGGCTCCGACGCCCGTACACCTTATAAAAGGGCTCTGGGTGTTTCAGGCGCAAACCGCGCCTTTCTCAGGTTGCTTCGAAAGTCAACGGCCTGCTTGGCTTAGAGAGACGGCCAGTGAGGCTTCCCAAGACAAACACTGAGGAGCGTGTTTTCTCACTGTGGCCCTGGTGCAGTGCTGTGAGCCCCTGGCCGTACACTTAAAAGACCTGCTGGACCCGTGTTTGGGTGGACTTTAGAAAGCTCAGACACTTAGCTCTCCAACGAAGAAAGCAGTGTGCTGCTTTTCACTCGGCGTTAAGGGAGAGATGCCCGGAGGCCCAAGATCCCTGAGGGTTGTGAAGTCGCCCAGGAAGGGATCCTCAGGTCTCAGTGTTCTTTCATGGGAGGTGCGGAGGACGCAGTATTCCCAGAGTTCCGAGAAGCTCACTAACGGGAAGGCACTCCGTGGACTAGGTTTTCCTGGCCAATGATGTATGCCCAATCTTCCAAATGCAATACATGGACCTTACTATGAGCCTGGCAGGCAGTGTCGTTTTCCCTTTAGGCATTGGCGCCTTTCCCATGCCTCTTGCAGGGAACTGGGAGCACCGTATTGCCCTCAGGGAAACGCCCTTTTCCTACATAGGACATTCCAGGACGTGAGACTGGCAGCAGCACTCTATTTCAGGCGGCGTGGAGGCTGCAGCGGTCCTCCTTACAGCTGGGACGTGCTGCCATGCACATACATGGCCAAACTGAACGTTCCAAACTGCCCGAGTACGATCAGTTTCCAGCGAGCCAAAACAGACAGAAGGGGGCACTCTGGCCCCTTCCCGGATGAAGTTCGAACCCGAGGAAGTTGTGATGTGCAACGTGTGGCTGGTCTATGGGACGTAAAGCTTTGGGGAGGTTGCGACGTGTCCTCGCAGCTTCTCGAAGCGTAGTAGTGTTCAGGCGAATCTATCTACATTTGGAAAACTGCAGGGCCTCTCTAGTTTGTGCGTGGCATAGAGAGAGATCCGCCAAGTAAGTGCACCCGGAACGGACACTTAGGGAAGTGTGTTTTCCTTGCAGCTCACGCTCTGCCCTGAGATCCCCTGACATGTCACCTACAAAAGAGCAGTTAGTGCTGTGTTCAGAGAGTCCGTTGAATGTTTTGGCCATCGAGCTCTGTGGAGAAAACGCAGAGGTTTGCCTTTCACTCTGCTTTGAGAGTGGTGATCCGGAGGCCTGAGGTAGCATGGTGCTGCTCAGTCAGCCAGGAAGTGTTTTCCTCTACACAGTGTTGTTCCCTGGGACGCAGTGAGGACGTGGGTGCCATAGGAAAAGCATACTAGAGATCCAGCAGTACTTCTCCAGAAGGCTGTGGAAAAACCGCTGAACGCCTCGATGTGTGAATGGGCCATCCGATCGATCCTTTGAACCGTGGAGAGAGGTGTAGATTTCCCTTTTGCAGTGGGTGATCTGGGGTGCCGCCTGGAATGCACAGGACACTCTCTGTTTCTCCAAGGACACTCTGCTCTCCGTGAAGGCACTCTAGCTGTGAAGAGCAGACAGAGAACAGCACTGTCTCAGGGAAATTTGACACCACAGGCCTTCTGCTCTCCAGGGGGGAAAATAGTGCTTTTCTCACTAGGTCACCAATATCAAAGTTGCAGTGTGCCTAGTACGTGTCGTTTCTGCCACAGTCAAAGGGTCGGAAGCGGCACCCTGTCCTTCCCCGTTGAACCTTCGTAGCAGAGCCGTTCTGCCTGCGGCGAGTGGCGTGACGTCCCCGCTGACTTGCTTTAGGCTCCGACGCCCGTACACCTTATAAAAGGGCTCTGGGTGTTTCAGGCGCAAACCGCGCCTTTCTCAGGTTGCTTCGAAAGTCAACGGCCTGCTTGGCTTAGAGAGACGGCCAGTGAGGCTTCCCAAGACAAACACTGAGGAGCGTGTTTTCTCACTGTGGCCCTGGTGCAGTGCTGTGAGCCCCTGGCCGTACACTTAAAAGACCTGCTGGACCCGTGTTTGGGTGGACTTTAGAAAGCTCAGACACTTAGCTCTCCAACGAAGAAAGCAGTGTGCTGCTTTTCACTCGGCGTTAAGGGAGAGATGCCCGGAGGCCCAAGATCCCTGAGGGTTGTGAAGTCGCCCAGGAAGGGATCCTCAGGTCTCAGTGTTCTTTCATGGGAGGTGCGGAGGACGCAGTATTCCCAGAGTTCCGAGAAGCTCACTAACGGGAAGGCACTCCGTGGACTAGGTTTTCCTGGCCAATGATGTATGCCCAATCTTCCAAATGCAATACATGGACCTTACTATGAGCCTGGCAGGCAGTGTCGTTTTCCCTTTAGGCAGTGGCGCCTTTCCCATGCCTCTTGCAGGGAACTGGGAGCACCGTATTGCCCTCAGGGAAACGCCCTTTTCCTACATAGGACATTCCAGGACGTGAGACTGGCAGCAGCACTCTATTTCAGGCGGCGTGGAGGCTGCAGCGGTCCTCCTTACAGCTGGGACGTGCTGCCATGCACATACATGGCCAAACTGAACGTTCCAAACTGCCCGAGTACGATCAGTTTCCAGCGAGCCAAAACAGACAGAAGGGGGCACTCTGGCCCCTTCCCGGATGAAGTTCGAACCCGAGGAAGTTGTGATGTGAAACCTGTGGCTGGTCTATGGGACGTAAAGCTTTGGGGAGGTTGCGACGTGTCCTCGCAGCTTCTCGAAGCGTAGTAGTGTTCAGGCGAATCTATCTACATTTGGAAAACTGCAGGGCCTCTCTAGTTTGTGCGTGGCATAGAGAGAGATCCGCCAAGTAAGTGCACCCGGAACGGACACTTAGGGAAGTGTGTTTTCCTTGCAGCTCACGCTCTGCCCTGAGATCCCCTGACATGTCACCTACAAAAGAGCAGTTAGTGCTGTGTTCAGAGAGTCCGTTGAATGTTTTGGCCATCGAGCTCTGTGGAGAAAACGCAGAGGTTTGCCTTTCACTCTGCTTTGAGAGTGGTGATCCGGAGGCCTGAGGTAGCATGGTGCTGCTCAGTCAGCCAGGAAGTGTTTTCCTCTACACAGTGTTGTTCCCTGGGACGCAGTGAGGACGTGGGTGCCATAGGAAAAGCATACTAGAGATCCAGCAGTACTTCTCCAGAAGGCTGTGGAAAAACCGCTGAACGCCTCGATGTGTGAATGGGCCATCCGATCGATCCTTTGAACCGTGGAGAGAGGTGTAGATTTCCCTTTTGCAGTGGGTGATCTGGGGTGCCGCCTGGAATGCACAGGACACTCTCTGTTTCTCCAAGGACACTCTGCTCTCCGTGAAGGCACTCTAGCTGTGAAGAGCAGACAGAGAACAGCACTGTCTCAGGGAAATTTGACACCACAGGCCTTCTGCTCTCCAGGGGGGAAAATAGTGCTTTTCTCACTAGGTCACCAATATCAAAGTTGCAGTGTGCCTAGTACGTGTCGTTTCTGCCACAGTCAAAGGGTCGGAAGCGGCACCCTGTCCTTCCCCGTTGAACCTTCGTAGCAGAGCCGTTCTGCCTGCGGCGAGTGGCGTGACGTCCCCGCTGACTTGCTTTAGGCTCCGACGCCCGTACACCTTATAAAAGGGCTCTGGGTGTTTCAGGCGCAAACCGCGCCTTTCTCAGGTTGCTTCGAAAGTCAACGGCCTGCTTGGCTTAGAGAGACGGCCAGTGAGGCTTCCCAAGACAAACACTGAGGAGCGTGTTTTCTCACTGTGGCCCTGGTGCAGTGCTGTGAGCCCCTGGCCGTACACTTAAAAGACCTGCTGGACCCGTGTTTGGGTGGACTTTAGAAAGCTCAGACACTTAGCTCTCCAACGAAGAAAGCAGTGTGCTGCTTTTCACTCGGCGTTAAGGGAGAGATGCCCGGAGGCCCAAGATCCCTGAGGGTTGTGAAGTCGCCCAGGAAGGGATCCTCAGGTCTCAGTGTTCTTTCATGGGAGGTGCGGAGGACGCAGTATTCCCAGAGTTCCGAGAAGCTCACTAACGGGAAGGCACTCCGTGGACTAGGTTTTCCTGGCCAATGATGTATGCCCAATCTTCCAAATGCAATACATGGACCTTACTATGAGCCTGGCAGGCAGTGTCGTTTTCCCTTTAGGCATTGGCGCCTTTCCCATGCCTCTTGCAGGGAACTGGGAGCACCGTATTGCCCTCAGGGAAACGCCCTTTTCCTACATAGGACATTCCAGGACGTGAGACTGGCAGCAGCACTCTATTTCAGGCGGCGTGGAGGCTGCAGCGGTCCTCCTTACAGCTGGGACGTGCTGCCATGCACATACATGGCCAAACTGAACGTTCCAAACTGCCCGAGTACGATCAGTTTCCAGCGAGCCAAAACAGACAGAAGGGGGCACTCTGGCCCCTTCCCGGATGAAGTTCGAACCCGAGGAAGTTGTGATGTGCAACGTGTGGCTGGTCTATGGGACGTAAAGCTTTGGGGAGGTTGCGACGTGTCCTCGCAGCTTCTCGAAGCGTAGTAGTGTTCAGGCGAATCTATCTACATTTGGAAAACTGCAGGGCCTCTCTAGTTTGTGCGTGGCATAGAGAGAGATCCGCCAAGTAAGTGCACCCGGAACGGACACTTAGGGAAGTGTGTTTTCCTTGCAGCTCACGCTCTGCCCTGAGATCCCCTGACATGTCACCTACAAAAGAGCAGTTAGTGCTGTGTTCAGAGAGTCCGTTGAATGTTTTGGCCATCGAGCTCTGTGGAGAAAACGCAGAGGTTTGCCTTTCACTCTGCTTTGAGAGTGGTGATCCGGAGGCCTGAGGTAGCATGGTGCTGCTCAGTCAGCCAGGAAGTGTTTTCCTCTACACAGTGTTGTTCCCTGGGACGCAGTGAGGACGTGGGTGCCATAGGAAAAGCATACTAGAGATCCAGCAGTACTTCTCCAGAAGGCTGTGGAAAAACCGCTGAACGCCTCGATGTGTGAATGGGCCATCCGATCGATCCTTTGAACCGTGGAGAGAGGTGTAGATTTCCCTTTTGCAGTGGGTGATCTGGGGTGCCGCCTGGAATGCACAGGACACTCTCTGTTTCTCCAAGGACACTCTGCTCTCCGTGAAGGCACTCTAGCTGTGAAGAGCAGACAGAGAACAGCACTGTCTCAGGGAAATTTGACACCACAGGCCTTCTGCTCTCCAGGGGGGAAAATAGTGCTTTTCTCACTAGGTCACCAATATCAAAGTTGCAGTGTGCCTAGTACGTGTCGTTTCTGCCACAGTCAAAGGGTCGGAAGCGGCACCCTGTCCTTCCCCGTTGAACCTTCGTAGCAGGGCCGTTCTGCCTGCGGCGAGTGGCGTGACGTCCCCGCTGACTTGCTTTAGGCTCCGACGCCCGTACACCTTATAAAAGGGCTCTGGGTGTTTCAGGCGCAAACCGCGCCTTTCTCAGGTTGCTTCGAAAGTCAACGGCCTGCTTGGCTTAGAGAGACGGCCAGTGAGGCTTCCCAAGACAAACACTGAGGAGCGTGTTTTCTCACTGTGGCCCTGGTGCAGTGCTGTGAGCCCCTGGCCGTACACTTAAAAGACCTGCTGGACCCGTGTTTGGGTGGACTTTAGAAAGCTCAGACACTTAGCTCTCCAACGAAGAAAGCAGTGTGCTGCTTTTCACTCGGCGTTAAGGGAGAGATGCCCGGAGGCCCAAGATCCCTGAGGGTTGTGAAGTCGCCCAGGAAGGGATCCTCAGGTCTCAGTGTTCTTTCATGGGAGGTGCGGAGGACGCAGTATTCCCAGAGTTCCGAGAAGCTCACTAACGGGAAGGCACTCCGTGGACTAGGTTTTCCTGGCCAATGATGTATGCCCAATCTTCCAAATGCAATACATGGACCTTACTATGAGCCTGGCAGGCAGTGTCGTTTTCCCTTTAGGCATTGGCGCCTTTCCCATGCCTCTTGCAGGGAACTGGGAGCACCGTATTGCCCTCAGGGAAACGCCCTTTTCCTACATAGGACATTCCAGGACGTGAGACTGGCAGCAGCACTCTATTTCAGGCGGCGTGGAGGCTGCAGCGGTCCTCCTTACAGCTGGGACGTGCTGCCATGCACATACATGGCCAAACTGAACGTTCCAAACTGCCCGAGTACGATCAGTTTCCAGCGAGCCAAAACAGACAGAAGGGGGCACTCTGGCCCCTTCCCGGATGAAGTTCGAACCCGAGGAAGTTGTGATGTGCAACGTGTGGCTGGTCTATGGGACGTAAAGCTTTGGGGAGGTTGCGACGTGTCCTCGCAGCTTCTCGAAGCGTAGTAGTGTTCAGGCGAATCTATCTACATTTGGAAAACTGCAGGGCCTCTCTAGTTTGTGCGTGGCATAGAGAGAGATCCGCCAAGTAAGTGCACCCGGAACGGACACTTAGGGAAGTGTGTTTTCCTTGCAGCTCACGCTCTGCCCTGAGATCCCCTGACATGTCACCTACAAAAGAGCAGTTAGTGCTGTGTTCAGAGAGTCCGTTGAATGTTTTGGCCATCGAGCTCTGTGGAGAAAACGCAGAGGTTTGCCTTTCACTCTGCTTTGAGAGTGGTGATCCGGAGGCCTGAGGTAGCATGGTGCTGCTCAGTCAGCCAGGAAGTGTTTTCCTCTACACAGTGTTGTTCCCTGGGACGCAGTGAGGACGTGGGTGCCATAGGAAAAGCATACTAGAGATCCAGCAGTACTTCTCCAGAAGGCTGTGGAAAAACCGCTGAACGCCTCGATGTGTGAATGGGCCATCCGATCGATCCTTTGAACCGTGGAGAGAGGTGTAGATTTCCCTTTTGCAGTGGGTGATCTGGGGTGCCGCCTGGAATGCACAGGACACTCTCTGTTTCTCCAAGGACACTCTGCTCTCCGTGAAGGCACTCTAGCTGTGAAGAGCAGACAGAGAACAGCACTGTCTCAGGGAAATTTGACACCACAGGCCTTCTGCTCTCCAGGGGGGAAAATAGTGCTTTTCTCACTAGGTCACCAATATCAAAGTTGCAGTGTGCCTAGTACGTGTCGTTTCTGCCACAGTCAAAGGGTCGGAAGCGGCACCCTGTCCTTCCCCGTTGAACCTTCGTAGCAGGGCCGTTCTGCCTGCGGCGAGTGGCGTGACGTCCCCGCTGACTTGCTTTAGGCTCCGACGCCCGTACACCTTATAAAAGGGCTCTGGGTGTTTCAGGCGCAAACCGCGCCTTTCTCAGGTTGCTTCGAAAGTCAACGGCCTGCTTGGCTTAGAGAGACGGCCAGTGAGGCTTCCCAAGACAAACACTGAGGAGCGTGTTTTCTCACTGTGGCCCTGGTGCAGTGCTGTGAGCCCCTGGCCGTACACTTAAAAGACCTGCTGGACCCGTGTTTGGGTGGACTTTAGAAAGCTCAGACACTTAGCTCTCCAACGAAGAAAGCAGTGTGCTGCTTTTCACTCGGCGTTAAGGGAGAGATGCCCGGAGGCCCAAGATCCCTGAGGGTTGTGAAGTCGCCCAGGAAGGGATCCTCAGGTCTCAGTGTTCTTTCATGGGAGGTGCGGAGGACGCAGTATTCCCAGAGTTCCGAGAAGCTCACTAACGGGAAGGCACTCCGTGGACTAGGTTTTCCTGGCCAATGATGTATGCCCAATCTTCCAAATGCAATACATGGACCTTACTATGAGCCTGGCAGGCAGTGTCGTTTTCCCTTTAGGCATTGGCGCCTTTCCCATGCCTCTTGCAGGGAACTGGGAGCACCGTATTGCCCTCAGGGAAACGCCCTTTTCCTACATAGGACATTCCAGGACGTGAGACTGGCAGCAGCACTCTATTTCAGGCGGCGTGGAGGCTGCAGCGGTCCTCCTTACAGCTGGGACGTGCTGCCATGCACATACATGGCCAAACTGAACGTTCCAAACTGCCCGAGTACGATCAGTTTCCAGCGAGCCAAAACAGACAGAAGGGGGCACTCTGGCCCCTTCCCGGATGAAGTTCGAACCCGAGGAAGTTGTGATGTGCAACGTGTGGCTGGTCTATGGGACGTAAAGCTTTGGGGAGGTTGCGACGTGTCCTCGCAGCTTCTCGAAGCGTAGTAGTGTTCAGGCGAATCTATCTACATTTGGAAAACTGCAGGGCCTCTCTAGTTTGTGCGTGGCATAGAGAGAGATCCGCCAAGTAAGTGCACCCGGAACGGACACTTAGGGAAGTGTGTTTTCCTTGCAGCTCACGCTCTGCCCTGAGATCCCCTGACATGTCACCTACAAAAGAGCAGTTAGTGCTGTGTTCAGAGAGTCCGTTGAATGTTTTGGCCATCGAGCTCTGTGGAGAAAACGCAGAGGTTTGCCTTTCACTCTGCTTTGAGAGTGGTGATCCGGAGGCCTTAGGTAGCATGGTGCTGCTCAGTCAGCCAGGAAGTGTTTTCCTCTACAGAGTGTTGTTCCCTGGGACGCAGTGAGGACGTGGGTGCCATAGGAAAAGCATACTAGAGATCCAGCAGTACTTCTCCAGAAGGCTGTGGAAAAACCGCTGAACGCCTCGATGTGTGAATGGGCCATCCGATCGATCCTTTGAACCGTGGAGAGAGGTGTAGATTTCCCTTTTGCAGTGGGTGATCTGGGGTGCCGCCTGGAATGCACAGGACACTCTCTGTTTCTCCAAGGACACTCTGCTCTCCGTGAAGGCACTCTAGCTGTGAAGAGCAGACAGAGAACAGCACTGTCTCAGGGAAATTTGACACCACAGGCCTTCTGCTCTCCAGGGGGGAAAATAGTGCTTTTCTCACTAGGTCACCAATATCAAAGTTGCAGTGTGCCTAGTACGTGTCGTTTCTGCCACAGTCAAAGGGTCGGAAGCGGCACCCTGTCCTTCCCCGTTGAACCTTCGTAGCAGAGCCGTTCTGCCTGCGGCGAGTGGCGTGACGTCCCCGCTGACTTGCTTTAGGCTCCGACGCCCGTACACCTTATAAAAGGGCTCTGGGTGTTTCAGGCGCAAACCGCGCCTTTCTCAGGTTGCTTCGAAAGTCAACGGCCTGCTTGGCTTAGAGAGACGGCCAGTGAGGCTTCCCAAGACAAACACTGAGGAGCGTGTTTTCTCACTGTGGCCCTGGTGCAGTGCTGTGAGCCCCTGGCCGTACACTTAAAAGACCTGCTGGACCCGTGTTTGGGTGGACTTTAGAAAGCTCAGACACTTAGCTCTCCAACGAAGAAAGCAGTGTGCTGCTTTTCACTCGGCGTTAAGGGAGAGATGCCCGGAGGCCCAAGATCCCTGAGGGTTGTGAAGTCGCCCAGGAAGGGATCCTCAGGTCTCAGTGTTCTTTCATGGGAGGTGCGGAGGACGCAGTATTCCCAGAGTTCCGAGAAGCTCACTAACGGGAAGGCACTCCGTGGACTAGGTTTTCCTGGCCAATGATGTATGCCCAATCTTCCAAATGCAATACATGGACCTTACTATGAGCCTGGCAGGCAGTGTCGTTTTCCCTTTAGGCATTGGCGCCTTTCCCATGCCTCTTGCAGGGAACTGGGAGCACCGTATTGCCCTCAGGGAAACGCCCTTTTCCTACATAGGACATTCCAGGACGTGAGACTGGCAGCAGCACTCTATTTCAGGCGGCGTGGAGGCTGCAGCGGTCCTCCTTACAGCTGGGACGTGCTGCCATGCACATACATGGCCAAACTGAACGTTCCAAACTGCCCGAGTACGATCAGTTTCCAGCGAGCCAAAACAGACAGAAGGGGGCACTCTGGCCCCTTCCCGGATGAAGTTCGAACCCGAGGAAGTTGTGATGTGCAACGTGTGGCTGGTCTATGGGACGTAAAGCTTTGGGGAGGTTGCGACGTGTCCTCGCAGCTTCTCGAAGCGTAGTAGTGTTCAGGCGAATCTATCTACATTTGGAAAACTGCAGGGCCTCTCTAGTTTGTGCGTGGCATAGAGAGAGATCCGCCAAGTAAGTGCACCCGGAACGGACACTTAGGGAAGTGTGTTTTCCTTGCAGCTCACGCTCTGCCCTGAGATCCCCTGACATGTCACCTACAAAAGAGCAGTTAGTGCTGTGTTCAGAGAGTCCGTTGAATGTTTTGGCCATCGAGCTCTGTGGAGAAAACGCAGAGGTTTGCCTTTCACTCTGCTTTGAGAGTGGTGATCCGGAGGCCTTAGGTAGCATGGTGCTGCTCAGTCAGCCAGGAAGTGTTTTCCTCTACAGAGTGTTGTTCCCTGGGACGCAGTGAGGACGTGGGTGCCATAGGAAAAGCATACTAGAGATCCAGCAGTACTTCTCCAGAAGGCTGTGGAAAAACCGCTGAACGCCTCGATGTGTGAATGGGCCATCCGATCGATCCTTTGAACCGTGGAGAGAGGTGTAGATTTCCCTTTTGCAGTGGGTGATCTGGGGTGCCGCCTGGAATGCACAGGACACTCTCTGTTTCTCCAAGGACACTCTGCTCTCCGTGAAGGCACTCTAGCTGTGAAGAGCAGACAGAGAACAGCACTGTCTCAGGGAAATTTGACACCACAGGCCTTCTGCTCTCCAGGGGGGAAAATAGTGCTTTTCTCACTAGGTCACCAATATCAAAGTTGCAGTGTGCCTAGTACGTGTCGTTTCTGCCACAGTCAAAGGGTCGGAAGCGGCACCCTGTCCTTCCCCGTTGAACCTTCGTAGCAGAGCCGTTCTGCCTGCGGCGAGTGGCGTGACGTCCCCGCTGACTTGCTTTAGGCTCCGACGCCCGTACACCTTATAAAAGGGCTCTGGGTGTTTCAGGCGCAAACCGCGCCTTTCTCAGGTTGCTTCGAAAGTCAACGGCCTGCTTGGCTTAGAGAGACGGCCAGTGAGGCTTCCCAAGACAAACACTGAGGAGCGTGTTTTCTCACTGTGGCCCTGGTGCAGTGCTGTGAGCCCCTGGCCGTACACTTAAAAGACCTGCTGGACCCGTGTTTGGGTGGACTTTAGAAAGCTCAGACACTTAGCTCTCCAACGAAGAAAGCAGTGTGCTGCTTTTCACTCGGCGTTAAGGGAGAGATGCCCGGAGGCCCAAGATCCCTGAGGGTTGTGAAGTCGCCCAGGAAGGGATCCTCAGGTCTCAGTGTTCTTTCATGGGAGGTGCGGAGGACGCAGTATTCCCAGAGTTCCGAGAAGCTCACTAACGGGAAGGCACTCCGTGGACTAGGTTTTCCTGGCCAATGATGTATGCCCAATCTTCCAAATGCAATACATGGACCTTACTATGAGCCTGGCAGGCAGTGTCGTTTTCCCTTTAGGCATTGGCGCCTTTCCCATGCCTCTTGCAGGGAACTGGGAGCACCGTATTGCCCTCAGGGAAACGCCCTTTTCCTACATAGGACATTCCAGGACGTGAGACTGGCAGCAGCACTCTATTTCAGGCGGCGTGGAGGCTGCAGCGGTCCTCCTTACAGCTGGGACGTGCTGCCATGCACATACATGGCCAAACTGAACGTTCCAAACTGCCCGAGTACGATCAGTTTCCAGCGAGCCAAAACAGACAGAAGGGGGCACTCTGGCCCCTTCCCGGATGAAGTTCGAACCCGAGGAAGTTGTGATGTGCAACGTGTGGCTGGTCTATGGGACGTAAAGCTTTGGGGAGGTTGCGACGTGTCCTCGCAGCTTCTCGAAGCGTAGTAGTGTTCAGGCGAATCTATCTACATTTGGAAAACTGCAGGGCCTCTCTAGTTTGTGCGTGGCATAGAGAGAGATCCGCCAAGTAAGTGCACCCGGAACGGACACTTAGGGAAGTGTGTTTTCCTTGCAGCTCACGCTCTGCCCTGAGATCCCCTGACATGTCACCTACAAAAGAGCAGTTAGTGCTGTGTTCAGAGAGTCCGTTGAATGTTTTGGCCATCGAGCTCTGTGGAGAAAAAGCAGAGGGTTGCCTTTCACTCTGCTTTCAAAGAGGGGATCCGGAGGCCTGAGGTAGCATGGTGCTGCTCAGTCAGCCAGGAAGTGTTTTCCTCTACAGAGTGTTGTTCCCTGGGACGCAGTGAGGACGTGGGTGCCATAGGAAAAGCATACCAGAGATCCAGCAGTACTTCTCCAGAAGGCTGTGGAAAAACCGCTGAACGCCTCGATGTGTGAATGGGCCATCCGATCGATCCTTTGAACCGTGGAGAGAGGTGTAGATTTCCCTTTTGCAGTGGGTGATCTGGGGTGCCGCCTGGACTGCACAGGACACTCTCTGTTTCTCCAAGGACACTCTGCTCTCCGTGAAGGCACTCTAGCTGTGAAGAGCAGACAGAGAACAGCACTGTCTCAGGGAAATTTGACACCACAGGCCTTCTGCTCTCCAGGGGGGAAAATAGTGCTTTTCTCACTAGGTCACCAATATCAAAGTTGCAGTGTGCCTAGTACGTGTCGTTTCTGCCACAGTCAAAGGGTCGGAAGCGGCACCCTGTCCTTCCCCGTTGAACCTTCGTAGCAGAGCCGTTCTGCCTGCGGCGAGTGGCGTGACGTCCCCGCTGACTTGCTTTAGGCTCCGACGCCCGTACACCTTATAAAAGGGCTCTGGGTGTTTCAGGCGCAAACCGCGCCTTTCTCAGGTTGCTTCGAAAGTCAACGGCCTGCTTGGCTTAGAGAGACGGCCAGTGAGGCTTCCCAAGACAAACACTGAGGAGCGTGTTTTCTCACTGTGGCCCTGGTGCAGTGCTGTGAGCCCCTGGCCGTACACTTAAAAGACCTGCTGGACCCGTGTTTGGGTGGACTTTAGAAAGCTCAGACACTTAGCTCTCCAACGAAGAAAGCAGTGTGCTGCTTTTCACTCGGCGTTAAGGGAGAGATGCCCGGAGGCCCAAGATCCCTGAGGGTTGTGAAGTCGCCCAGGAAGGGATCCTCAGGTCTCAGTGTTCTTTCATGGGAGGTGCGGAGGACGCAGTATTCCCAGAGTTCCGAGAAGCTCACTAACGGGAAGGCACTCCGTGGACTAGGTTTTCCTGGCCAATGATGTATGCCCAATCTTCCAAATGCAATACATGGACCTTACTATGAGCCTGGCAGGCAGTGTCGTTTTCCCTTTAGGCATTGGCGCCTTTCCCATGCCTCTTGCAGGGAACTGGGAGCACCGTATTGCCCTCAGGGAAACGCCCTTTTCCTACATAGGACATTCCAGGACGTGAGACTGGCAGCAGCACTCTATTTCAGGCGGCGTGGAGGCTGCAGCGGTCCTCCTTACAGCTGGGACGTGCTGCCATGCACATACATGGCCAAACTGAACGTTCCAAACTGCCCGAGTACGATCAGTTTCCAGCGAGCCAAAACAGACAGAAGGGGGCACTCTGGCCCCTTCCCGGATGAAGTTCGAACCCGAGGAAGTTGTGATGTGCAACGTGTGGCTGGTCTATGGGACGTAAAGCTTTGGGGAGGTTGCGACGTGTCCTCGCAGCTTCTCGAAGCGTAGTAGTGTTCAGGCGAATCTATCTACATTTGGAAAACTGCAGGGCCTCTCTAGTTTGTGCGTGGCATAGAGAGAGATCCGCCAAGTAAGTGCACCCGGAACGGACACTTAGGGAAGTGTGTTTTCCTTGCAGCTCACGCTCTGCCCTGAGATCCCCTGACATGTCACCTACAAAAGAGCAGTTAGTGCTGTGTTCAGAGAGTCCGTTGAATGTTTTGGCCATCGAGCTCTGTGGAGAAAACGCAGAGGTTTGCCTTTCACTCTGCTTTGAGAGTGGTGATCCGGAGGCCTGAGGTAGCATGGTGCTGCTCAGTCAGCCAGGAAGTGTTTTCCTCTACACAGTGTTGTTCCCTGGGACGCAGTGAGGACGTGGGTGCCATAGGAAAAGCATACTAGAGATCCAGCAGTACTTCTCCAGAAGGCTGTGGAAAAACCGCTGAACGCCTCGATGTGTGAATGGGCCATCCGATCGATCCTTTGAACCGTGGAGAGAGGTGTAGATTTCCCTTTTGCAGTGGGTGATCTGGGGTGCCGCCTGGAATGCACAGGACACTCTCTGTTTCTCCAAGGACACTCTGCTCTCCGTGAAGGCACTCTAGCTGTGAAGAGCAGACAGAGAACAGCACTGTCTCAGGGAAATTTGACACCACAGGCCTTCTGCTCTCCAGGGGGGAAAATAGTGCTTTTCTCACTAGGTCACCAATATCAAAGTTGCAGTGTGCCTAGTACGTGTCGTTTCTGCCACAGTCAAAGGGTCGGAAGCGGCACCCTGTCCTTCCCCGTTGAACCTTCGTAGCAGAGCCGTTCTGCCTGCGGCGAGTGGCGTGACGTCCCCGCTGACTTGCTTTAGGCTCCGACGCCCGTACACCTTATAAAAGGGCTCTGGGTGTTTCAGGCGCAAACCGCGCCTTTCTCAGGTTGCTTCGAAAGTCAACGGCCTGCTTGGCTTAGAGAGACGGCCAGTGAGGCTTCCCAAGACAAACACTGAGGAGCGTGTTTTCTCACTGTGGCCCTGGTGCAGTGCTGTGAGCCCCTGGCCGTACACTTAAAAGACCTGCTGGACCCGTGTTTGGGTGGACTTTAGAAAGCTCAGACACTTAGCTCTCCAACGAAGAAAGCAGTGTGCTGCTTTTCACTCGGCGTTAAGGGAGAGATGCCCGGAGGCCCAAGATCCCTGAGGGTTGTGAAGTCGCCCAGGAAGGGATCCTCAGGTCTCAGTGTTCTTTCATGGGAGGTGCGGAGGACGCAGTATTCCCAGAGTTCCGAGAAGCTCACTAACGGGAAGGCACTCCGTGGACTAGGTTTTCCTGGCCAATGATGTATGCCCAATCTTCCAAATGCAATACATGGACCTTACTATGAGCCTGGCAGGCAGTGTCGTTTTCCCTTTAGGCATTGGCGCCTTTCCCATGCCTCTTGCAGGGAACTGGGAGCACCGTATTGCCCTCAGGGAAACGCCCTTTTCCTACATAGGACATTCCAGGACGTGAGACTGGCAGCAGCACTCTATTTCAGGCGGCGTGGAGGCTGCAGCGGTCCTCCTTACAGCTGGGACGTGCTGCCATGCACATACATGGCCAAACTGAACGTTCCAAACTGCCCGAGTACGATCAGTTTCCAGCGAGCCAAAACAGACAGAAGGGGGCACTCTGGCCCCTTCCCGGATGAAGTTCGAACCCGAGGAAGTTGTGATGTGCAACGTGTGGCTGGTCTATGGGACGTAAAGCTTTGGGGAGGTTGCGACGTGTCCTCGCAGCTTCTCGAAGCGTAGTAGTGTTCAGGCGAATCTATCTACATTTGGAAAACTGCAGGGCCTCTCTAGTTTGTGCGTGGCATAGAGAGAGATCCGCCAAGTAAGTGCACCCGGAACGGACACTTAGGGAAGTGTGTTTTCCTTGCAGCTCACGCTCTGCCCTGAGATCCCCTGACATGTCACCTACAAAAGAGCAGTTAGTGCTGTGTTCAGAGAGTCCGTTGAATGTTTTGGCCATCGAGCTCTGTGGAGAAAACGCAGAGGTTTGCCTTTCACTCTGCTTTGAGAGTGGTGATCCGGAGGCCTGAGGTAGCATGGTGCTGCTCAGTCAGCCAGGAAGTGTTTTCCTCTACACAGTGTTGTTCCCTGGGACGCAGTGAGGACGTGGGTGCCATAGGAAAAGCATACTAGAGATCCAGCAGTACTTCTCCAGAAGGCTGTGGAAAAACCGCTGAACGCCTCGATGTGTGAATGGGCCATCCGATCGATCCTTTGAACCGTGGAGAGAGGTGTAGATTTCCCTTTTGCAGTGGGTGATCTGGGGTGCCGCCTGGAATGCACAGGACACTCTCTGTTTCTCCAAGGACACTCTGCTCTCCGTGAAGGCACTCTAGCTGTGAAGAGCAGACAGAGAACAGCACTGTCTCAGGGAAATTTGACACCACAGGCCTTCTGCTCTCCAGGGGGGAAAATAGTGCTTTTCTCACTAGGTCACCAATATCAAAGTTGCAGTGTGCCTAGTACGTGTCGTTTCTGCCACAGTCAAAGGGTCGGAAGCGGCACCCTGTCCTTCCCCGCTGAACCTTCGTAGCAGAGCCGTTCTGCCTGCGGCGAGTGGCGTGACGTCCCCGCTGACTTGCTTTAGGCTCCGACGCCCGTACACCTTATAAAAGGGCTCTGGGTGTTTCAGGCGCAAACCGCGCCTTTCTCAGGTTGCTTCGAAAGTCAACGGCCTGCTTGGCTTAGAGAGACGGCCAGTGAGGCTTCCCAAGACAAACACTGAGGAGCGTGTTTTCTCACTGTGGCCCTGGTGCAGTGCTGTGAGCCCCTGGCCGTACACTTAAAAGACCTGCTGGACCCGTGTTTGGGTGGACTTTAGAAAGCTCAGACACTTAGCTCTCCAACGAAGAAAGCAGTGTGCTGCTTTTCACTCGGCGTTAAGGGAGAGATGCCCGGAGGCCCAAGATCCCTGAGGGTTGTGAAGTCGCCCAGGAAGGGATCCTCAGGTCTCAGTGTTCTTTCATGGGAGGTGCGGAGGACGCAGTATTCCCAGAGTTCCGAGAAGCTCACTAACGGGAAGGCACTCCGTGGACTAGGTTTTCCTGGCCAATGATGTATGCCCAATCTTCCAAATGCAATACATGGACCTTACTATGAGCCTGGCAGGCAGTGTCGTTTTCCCTTTAGGCATTGGCGCCTTTCCCATGCCTCTTGCAGGGAACTGGGAGCACCGTATTGCCCTCAGGGAAACGCCCTTTTCCTACATAGGACATTCCAGGACGTGAGACTGGCAGCAGCACTCTATTTCAGGCGGCGTGGAGGCTGCAGCGGTCCTCCTTACAGCTGGGACGTGCTGCCATGCACATACATGGCCAAACTGAACGTTCCAAACTGCCCGAGTACGATCAGTTTCCAGCGAGCCAAAACAGACAGAAGGGGGCACTCTGGCCCCTTCCCGGATGAAGTTCGAACCCGAGGAAGTTGTGATGTGCAACGTGTGGCTGGTCTATGGGACGTAAAGCTTTGGGGAGGTTGCGACGTGTCCTCGCAGCTTCTCGAAGCGTAGTAGTGTTCAGGCGAATCTATCTACATTTGGAAAACTGCAGGGCCTCTCTAGTTTGTGCGTGGCATAGAGAGAGATCCGCCAAGTAAGTGCACCCGGAACGGACACTTAGGGAAGTGTGTTTTCCTTGCAGCTCACGCTCTGCCCTGAGATCCCCTGACATGTCACCTACAAAAGAGCAGTTAGTGCTGTGTTCAGAGAGTCCGTTGAATGTTTTGGCCATCGAGCTCTGTGGAGAAAACGCAGAGGTTTGCCTTTCACTCTGCTTTGAGAGTGGTGATCCGGAGGCCTGAGGTAGCATGGTGCTGCTCAGTCAGCCAGGAAGTGTTTTCCTCTACACAGTGTTGTTCCCTGGGACGCAGTGAGGACGTGGGTGCCATAGGAAAAGCATACTAGAGATCCAGCAGTACTTCTCCAGAAGGCTGTGGAAAAACCGCTGAACGCCTCGATGTGTGAATGGGCCATCCGTTCGATCCTTTGAACCGTGGAGAGAGGTGTAGATTTCCCTTTTGCAGTGGGTGATCTGGGGTGCCGCCTGGAATGCACAGGACACTCTCTGTTTCTCCAAGGACACTCTGCTCTCCGTGAAGGCACTCTAGCTGTGAAGAGCAGACAGAGAACAGCACTGTCTCAGGGAAATTTGACACCACAGGCCTTCTGCTCTCCAGGGGGGAAAATAGTGCTTTTCTCACTAGGTCACCAATATCAAAGTTGCAGTGTGCCTAGTACGTGTCGTTTCTGCCACAGTCAAAGGGTCGGAAGCGGCACCCTGTCCTTCCCCGCTGAACCTTCGTAGCAGAGCCGTTCTGCCTGCGGCGAGTGGCGTGACGTCCCCGCTGACTTGCTTTAGGCTCCGACGCCCGTACACCTTATAAAAGGGCTCTGGGTGTTTCAGGCGCAAACCGCGCCTTTCTCAGGTTGCTTCGAAAGTCAACGGCCTGCTTGGCTTAGAGAGACGGCCAGTGAGGCTTCCCAAGACAAACACTGAGGAGCGTGTTTTCTCACTGTGGCCCTGGTGCAGTGCTGTGAGCCCCTGGCCGTACACTTAAAAGACCTGCTGGACCCGTGTTTGGGTGGACTTTAGAAAGCTCAGACACTTAGCTCTCCAACGAAGAAAGCAGTGTGCTGCTTTTCACTCGGCGTTAAGGGAGAGATGCCCGGAGGCCCAAGATCCCTGAGGGTTGTGAAGTCGCCCAGGAAGGGATCCTCAGGTCTCAGTGTTCTTTCATGGGAGGTGCGGA
The DNA here is from genome assembly GCF_964165515.1 of Mesoplodon bidens. NCBI lineage: Eukaryota > Metazoa > Chordata > Mammalia > Artiodactyla > Ziphiidae > Mesoplodon > Mesoplodon bidens. The sequence goes on along the minus strand of NW_027671583.1, from coordinate 157,507 downwards.
GGACGCAGTATTCCCAGAGTTCCGAGAAGCTCACTAACGGGAAGGCACTCCGTGGACTAGGTTTTCCTGGCCAATGATGTATGCCCAATCTTCCAAATGCAATACATGGACCTTACTATGAGCCTGGCAGGCAGTGTCGTTTTCCCTTTAGGCATTGGCGCCTTTCCCATGCCTCTTGCAGGGAACTGGGAGCACCGTATTGCCCTCAGGGAAACGCCCTTTTCCTACGTAGGACATTCCAGGACGTGAGACTGGCAGCAGCACTCTATTTCAGGCGGCGTGGAGGCTGCAGCGGTCCTCCTTACAGCTGGGACGTGCTGCCATGCACATACATGGCCAAACTGAACGTTCCAAACTGCCCGAGTACGATCAGTTTCCAGCGAGCCAAAACAGACAGAAGGGGGCACTCTGGCCCCTTCCCGGATGAAGTTCGAACCCGAGGAAGTTGTGATGTGCAACGTGTGGCTGGTCTATGGGACGTAAAGCTTTGGGGAGGTTGCGACGTGTCCTCGCAGCTTCTCGAAGCGTAGTAGTGTTCAGGCGAATCTATCTACATTTGGAAAACTGCAGGGCCTCTCTAGTTTGTGCGTGGCATAGAGAGAGATCCGCCAAGTAAGTGCACCCGGAACGGACACTTAGGGAAGTGTGTTTTCCTTGCAGCTCACGCTCTGCCCTGAGATCCCCTGACATGTCACCTACAAAAGAGCAGTTAGTGCTGTGTTCAGAGAGTCCGTTGAATGTTTTGGCCATCGAGCTCTGTGGAGAAAACGCAGAGGTTTGCCTTTCACTCTGCTTTGAGAGTGGTGATCCGGAGGCCTGAGGTAGCATGGTGCTGCTCAGTCAGCCAGGAAGTGTTTTCCTCTACACAGTGTTGTTCCCTGGGACGCAGTGAGGACGTGGGTGCCATAGGAAAAGCATACTAGAGATCCAGCAGTACTTCTCCAGAAGGCTGTGGAAAAACCGCTGAACGCCTCGATGTGTGAATGGGCCATCCGATCGATCCTTTGAACCGTGGAGAGAGGTGTAGATTTCCCTTTTGCAGTGGGTGATCTGGGGTGCCGCCTGGAATGCACAGGACACTCTCTGTTTCTCCAAGGACACTCTGCTCTCCGTGAAGGCACTCTAGCTGTGAAGAGCAGACAGAGAACAGCACTGTCTCAGGGAAATTTGACACCACAGGCCTTCTGCTCTCCAGGGGGGAAAATAGTGCTTTTCTCACTAGGTCACCAATATCAAAGTTGCAGTGTGCCTAGTACGTGTCGTTTCTGCCACAGTCAAAGGGTCGGAAGCGGCACCCTGTCCTTCCCCGTTGAACCTTCGTAGCAGAACCGTTCTGCCTGCGGCGAGTGGCGTGACGTCCCCGCTGACTTGCTTTAGGCTCCGACGCCCGTACACCTTATAAAAGGGCTCTGGGTGTTTCAGGCGCAAACCGCGCCTTTCTCAGGTTGCTTCGAAAGTCAACGGCCTGCTTGGCTTAGAGAGACGGCCAGTGAGGCTTCCCAAGACAAACACTGAGGAGCGTGTTTTCTCACTGTGGCCCTGGTGCAGTGCTGTGAGCCCCTGGCCGTACACTTAAAAGACCTGCTGGACCCGTGTTTGGGTGGACTTTAGAAAGCTCAGACACTTAGCTCTCCAACGAAGAAAGCAGTGTGCTGCTTTTCACTCGGCGTTAAGGGAGAGATGCCCGGAGGCCCAAGATCCCTGAGGGTTGTGAAGTCGCCCAGGAAGGGATCCTCAGGTCTCAGTGTTCTTTCATGGGAGGTGCGGAGGACGCGGTATTCCCAGAGTTCCGAGAAGCTCACTAACGGGAAGGCACTCCGTGGACTAGGTTTTCCTGGCCAATGATGTATGCCCAATCTTCCAAATGCAATACATGGACCTTACTATGAGCCTGGCAGGCAGTGTCGTTTTCCCTTTAGGCATTGGCGCCTTTCCCATGCCTCTTGCAGGGAACTGGGAGCACCGTATTGCCCTCAGGGAAACGCCCTTTTCCTACATAGGACATTCCAGGACGTGAGACTGGCAGCAGCACTCTATTTCAGGCGGCGTGGAGGCTGCAGCGGTCCTCCTTACAGCTGGGACGTGCTGCCATGCACATACATGGCCAAACTGAACGTTCCAAACTGCCCGAGTACGATCAGTTTCCAGCGAGCCAAAACAGACAGAAGGGGGCACTCTGGCCCCTTCCCGGATGAAGTTCGAACCCGAGGAAGTTGTGATGTGCAACGTGTGGCTGGTCTATGGGACGTAAAGCTTTGGGGAGGTTGCGACGTGTCCTCGCAGCTTCTCGAAGCGTAGTAGTGTTCAGGCGAATCTATCTACATTTGGAAAACTGCAGGGCCTCTCTAGTTTGTGCGTGGCATAGAGAGAGATCCGCCAAGTAAGTGCACCCGGAACGGACACTTAGGGAAGTGTGTTTTCCTTGCAGCTCACGCTCTGCCCTGAGATCCCCTGACATGTCACCTACAAAAGAGCAGTTAGTGCTGTGTTCAGAGAGTCCGTTGAATGTTTTGGCCATCGAGCTCTGTGGAGAAAACGCAGAGGTTTGCCTTTCACTCTGCTTTGAGAGTGGTGATCCGGAGGCCTGAGGTAGCATGGTGCTGCTCAGTCAGCCAGGAAGTGTTTTCCTCTACACAGTGTTGTTCCCTGGGACGCAGTGAGGACGTGGGTGCCATAGGAAAAGCATACTAGAGATCCAGCAGTACTTCTCCAGAAGGCTGTGGAAAAACCGCTGAACGCCTCGATGTGTGAATGGGCCATCCGATCGATCCTTTGAACCGAGGAGAGAGGTGTAGATTTCCCTTTTGCAGTGGGTGATCTGGGGTGCCGCCTGGAATGCACAGGACACTCTCTGTTTCTCCAAGGACACTCTGCTCTCCGTGAAGGCACTCTAGCTGTGAAGAGCAGACAGAGAACAGCACTGTCTCAGGGAAATTTGACACCACAGGCCTTCTGCTCTCCAGGGGGGAAAATAGTGCTTTTCTCACTAGGTCACCAATATCAAAGTTGCAGTGTGCCTAGTACGTGTCGTTTCTGCCACAGTCAAAGGGTCGGAAGCGGCACCCTGTCCTTCCCCGCTGAACCTTCGTAGCAGAGCCGTTCTGCCTGCGGCGAGTGGCGTGACGTCCCCGCTGACTTGCTTTAGGCTCCGACGCCCGTACACCTTATAAAAGGGCTCTGGGTGTTTCAGGCGCAAACCGCGCCTTTCTCAGGTTGCTTCGAAAGTCAACGGCCTGCTTGGCTTAGAGAGACGGCCAGTGAGGCTTCCCAAGACAAACACTGAGGAGCGTGTTTTCTCACTGTGGCCCTGGTGCAGTGCTGTGAGCCCCTGGCCGTACACTTAAAAGACCTGCTGGACCCGTGTTTGGGTGGACTTTAGAAAGCTCAGACACTTAGCTCTCCAACGAAGAAAGCAGTGTGCTGCTTTTCACTCGGCGTTAAGGGAGAGATGCCCGGAGGCCCAAGATCCCTGAGGATTGTGAAGTCGCCCAGGAAGGGATCCTCAGGTCTCAGTGTTCTTTCATGGGAGGTGCGGAGGACGCGGTATTCCCAGAGTTCCGAGAAGCTCACTAACGGGAAGGCACTCCGTGGACTAGGTTTTCCTGGCCAATGATGTATGCCCAATCTTCCAAATGCAATACATGGACCTTACTATGAGCCTGGCAGGCAGTGTCGTTTTCCCTTTAGGCATTGGCGCCTTTCCCATGCCTCTTGCAGGGAACTGGGAGCACCGTATTGCCCCAGGGAAACGCCCTTTTCCTACATAGGACATTCCAGGACGTGAGACTGGCAGCAGCACTCTATTTCAGGCGGCGTGGAGGCTGCAGCGGTCCTCCTTACAGCTGGGACGTGCTGCCATGCACATACATGGCCAAACTGAACGTTCCAAACTGCCCGAGTACGATCAGTTTCCAGCGAGCCAAAACAGACAGAAGGGGGCACTCTGGCCCCTTCCCGGATGAAGTTCGAACCCGAGGAAGTTGTGATGTGCAACGTGTGGCTGGTCTATGGGACGTAAAGCTTTGGGGAGGTTGCGACGTGTCCTCGCAGCTTCTCGAAGCGTAGTAGTGTTCAGGCGAATCTATCTACATTTGGAAAACTGCAGGGCCTCTCTAGTTTGTGCGTGGCATAGAGAGAGATCCGCCAAGTAAGTGCACCCGGAACGTACACTTAGGGAAGTGTGTTTTCCTTGCAGCTCACGCTCTGCCCTGAGATCCCCTGACATGTCACCTACAAAAGAGCAGTTAGTGCTGTGTTCAGAGAGTCCGTTGAATGTTTTGGCCATCGAGCTCTGTGGAGAAAAAGCAGAGGTTTGCCTTTCACTCTGCTTTGAGAGTGGTGATCCGGAGGCCTGAGGTAGCATGGTGCTGCTCAGTCAGCCAGGAAGTGTTTTCCTCTACACAGTGTTGTTCCCTGGGACGCAGTGAGGACGTGGGTGCCATAGGAAAAGCATACTAGAGATCCAGCAGTACTTCTCCAGAAGGCTGTGGAAAAACCGCTGAACGCCTCGATGTGTGAATGGGCCATCCGATCGATCCTTTGAACCGTGGAGAGAGGTGTAGATTTCCCTTTTGCAGTGGGTGATCTGGGGTGCCGCCTGGAATGCACAGGACACTCTCTGTTTCTCCAAGGACACTCTGCTCTCCGTGAAGGCACTCTAGCTGTGAAGAGCAGACAGAGAACAGCACTGTCTCAGGGAAATTTGACACCACAGGCCTTCTGCTCTCCAGGGGGGAAAATAGTGCTTTTCTCACTAGGTCACCAATATCAAAGTTGCAGTGTGCCTAGTACGTGTCGTTTCTGCCACAGTCAAAGGGTCGGAAGCGGCACCCTGTCCTTCCCCGTTGAACCTTCGTAGCAGAGCCGTTCTGCCTGCGGCGAGTGGCGTGACGTCCCCGCTGACTTGCTTTAGGCTCCGACGCCCGTACACCTTATAAAAGGGCTCTGGGTGTTTCAGGCGCAAACCGCGCCTTTCTCAGGTTGCTTCGAAAGTCAACGGCCTGCTTGGCTTAGAGAGACGGCCAGTGAGGCTTCCCAAGACAAACACTGAGGAGCGTGTTTTCTCACTGTGGCCCTGGTGCAGTGCTGTGAGCCCCTGGCCGTACACTTAAAAGACCTGCTGGACCCGTGTTTGGGTGGACTTTAGAAAGCTCAGACACTTAGCTCTCCAACGAAGAAAGCAGTGTGCTGCTTTTCACTCGGCGTTAAGGGAGAGATGCCCGGAGGCCCAAGATCCCTGAGGGTTGTGAAGTCGCCCAGGAAGGGATCCTCAGGTCTCAGTGTTCTTTCATGGGAGGTGCGGAGGACGCGGTATTCCCAGAGTTCCGAGAAGCTCACTAACGGGAAGGCACTCCGTGGACTAGGTTTTCCTGGCCAATGATGTATGCCCAATCTTCCAAATGCAATACATGGACCTTACTATGAGCCTGGCAGGCAGTGTCGTTTTCCCTTTAGGCATTGGCGCCTTTCCCATGCCTCTTGCAGGGAACTGGGAGCACCGTATTGCCCTCAGGGAAACGCCCTTTTCCTACATAGGACATTCCAGGACGTGAGACTGGCAGCAGCACTCTATTTCAGGCGGCGTGGAGGCTGCAGCGGTCCTCCTTACAGCTGGGACGTGCTGCCATGCACATACATGGCCAAACTGAACGTTCCAAACTGCCCGAGTACGATCAGTTTCCAGCGAGCCAAAACAGACAGAAGGGGGCACTCTGGCCCCTTCCCGGATGAAGTTCGAACCCGAGGAAGTTGTGATGTGCAACGTGTGGCTGGTCTATGGGACGTAAAGCTTTGGGGAGGTTGCGACGTGTCCTCGCAGCTTCTCGAAGCGTAGTAGTGTTCAGGTGAATCTATCTACATTTGGAAAACTGCAGGGCCTCTCTAGTTTGTGCGTGGCATAGAGAGAGATCCGCCAAGTAAGTGCACCCGGAACGGACACTTAGGGAAGTGTGTTTTCCTTGCAGCTCACGCTCTGCCCTGAGATCCCCTGACATGTCACCTACAAAAGAGCAGTTAGTGCTGTGTTCAGAGAGTCCGTTGAATGTTTTGGCCATCGAGCTCTGTGGAGAAAAAGCAGAGGTTTGCCTTTCACTCTGCTTTGAGAGTGGTGATCCGGAGGCCTGAGGTAGCATGGTGCTGCTCAGTCAGCCAGGAAGTGTTTTCCTCTACACAGTGTTGTTCCCTGGGACGCAGTGAGGACGTGGGTGCCATAGGAAAAGCATACTAGAGATCCAGCAGTACTTCTCCAGAAGGCTGTGGAAAAACCGCTGAACGCCTCGATGTGTGAATGGGCCATCCGATCGATCCTTTGAACCGTGGAGAGAGGTGTAGATTTCCCTTTTGCAGTGGGTGATCTGGGGTGCCGCCTGGAATGCACAGGACACTCTCTGTTTCTCCAAGGACACTCTGCTCTCCGTGAAGGCACTCTAGCTGTGAAGAGCAGACAGAGAACAGCACTGTCTCAGGGAAATTTGACACCACAGGCCTTCTGCTCTCCAGGGGGGAAAATAGTGCTTTTCTCACTAGGTCACCAATATCAAAGTTGCAGTGTGCCTAGTACGTGTCGTTTCTGCCACAGTCAAAGGGTCGGAAGCGGCACCCTGTCCTTCCCCGTTGAACCTTCGTAGCAGAGCCGTTCTGCCTGCGGCGAGTGGCGTGACGTCCCCGCTGACTTGCTTTAGGCTCCGACGCCCGTACACCTTATAAAAGGGCTCTGGGTGTTTCAGGCGCAAACCGCGCCTTTCTCAGGTTGCTTCGAAAGTCAACGGCCTGCTTGGCTTAGAGAGACGGCCAGTGAGGCTTCCCAAGACAAACACTGAGGAGCGTGTTTTCTCACTGTGGCCCTGGTGCAGTGCTGTGAGCCCCTGGCCGTACACTTAAAAGACCTGCTGGACCCGTGTTTGGGTGGACTTTAGAAAGCTCAGACACTTAGCTCTCCAACGAAGAAAGCAGTGTGCTGCTTTTCACTCGGCGTTAAGGGAGAGATGCCCGGAGGCCCAAGATCCCTGAGGGTTGTGAAGTCGCCCAGGAAGGGATCCTCAGGTCTCAGTGTTCTTTCATGGGAGGTGCGGAGGACGCGGTATTCCCAGAGTTCCGAGAAGCTCACTAACAGGAAGGCACTCCGTGGACTAGGTTTTCCTGGCCAATGATGTATGCCCAATCTTCCAAATGCAATACATGGACCTTACTATGAGCCTGGCAGGCAGTGTCGTTTTCCCTTTAGGCATTGGCGCCTTTCCCATGCCTCTTGCAGGGAACTGGGAGCACCGTATTGCCCTCAGGGAAACGCCCTTTTCCTACATAGGACATTCCAGGACGTGAGACTGGCAGCAGCACTCTATTTCAGGCGGCGTGGAGGCTGCAGCGGTCCTCCTTACAGCTGGGACGTGCTGCCATGCACATACATGGCCAAACTGAACGTTCCAAACTGCCCGAGTACGATCAGTTTCCAGCGAGCCAAAACAGACAGAAGGGGGCACTCTGGCCCCTTCCCGGATGAAGTTCGAACCCGAGGAAGTTGTGATGTGCAACGTGTGGCTGGTCTATGGGACGTAAAGCTTTGGGGAGGTTGCGACGTGTCCTCGCAGCTTCTCGAAGCGTAGTAGTGTTCAGGCGAATCTATCTACATTTGGAAAACTGCAGGGCCTCTCTAGTTTGTGCGTGGCATAGAGAGAGATCCGCCAAGTAAGTGCACCCGGAACGGACACTTAGGGAAGTGTGTTTTCCTTGCAGCTCACGCTCTGCCCTGAGATCCCCTGACATGTCACCTACAAAAGAGCAGTTAGTGCTGTGTTCAGAGAGTCCGTTGAATGTTTTGGCCATCGAGCTCTGTGGAGAAAACGCAGAGGTTTGCCTTTCACTCTGCTTTGAGAGTGGTGATCCGGAGGCCTTAGGTAGCATGGTGCTGCTCAGTCAGCCAGGAAGTGTTTTCCTCTACAGAGTGTTGTTCCCTGGGACGCAGTGAGGACGTGGGTGCCATAGGAAAAGCATACTAGAGATCCAGCAGTACTTCTCCAGAAGGCTGTGGAAAAACCGCTGAACGCCTCGATGTGTGAATGGGCCATCCGATCGATCCTTTGAACCGTGGAGAGAGGTGTAGATTTCCCTTTTGCAGTGGGTGATCTGGGGTGCCGCCTGGAATGCACAGGACACTCTCTGTTTCTCCAAGGACACTCTGCTCTCCGTGAAGGCACTCTAGCTGTGAAGAGCAGACAGAGAACAGCACTGTCTCAGGGAAATTTGACACCACAGGCCTTCTGCTCTCCAGGGGGGAAAATAGTGCTTTTCTCACTAGGTCACCAATATCAAAGTTGCAGTGTGCCTAGTACGTGTCGTTTCTGCCACAGTCAAAGGGTCGGAAGCGGCACCCTGTCCTTCCCCGTTGAACCTTCGTAGCAGAGCCGTTCTGCCTGCGGCGAGTGGCGTGACGTCCCCGCTGACTTGCTTTAGGCTCCGACGCCCGTACACCTTATAAAAGGGCTCTGGGTGTTTCAGGCGCAAACCGCGCCTTTCTCAGGTTGCTTCGAAAGTCAACGGCCTGCTTGGCTTAGAGAGACGGCCAGTGAGGCTTCCCAAGACAAACACTGAGGAGCGTGTTTTCTCACTGTGGCCCTGGTGCAGTGCTGTGAGCCCCTGGCCGTACACTTAAAAGACCTGCTGGACCCGTGTTTGGGTGGACTTTAGAAAGCTCAGACACTTAGCTCTCCAACGAAGAAAGCAGTGTGCTGCTTTTCACTCGGCGTTAAGGGAGAGATGCCCGGAGGCCCAAGATCCCTGAGGGTTGTGAAGTCGCCCAGGAAGGGATCCTCAGGTCTCAGTGTTCTTTCATGGGAGGTGCGGAGGACGCGGTATTCCCAGAGTTCCGAGAAGCTCACTAACGGGAAGGCACTCCGTGGACTAGGTTTTCCTGGCCAATGATGTATGCCCAATCTTCCAAATGCAATACATGGACCTTACTATGAGCCTGGCAGGCAGTGTCGTTTTCCCTTTAGGCATTGGCGCCTTTCCCATGCCTCTTGCAGGGAACTGGGAGCACCGTATTGCCCTCAGGGAAACGCCCTTTTCCTACATAGGACATTCCAGGACGTGAGACTGGCAGCAGCACTCTATTTCAGGCGGCGTGGAGGCTGCAGCGGTCCTCCTTACAGCTGGGACGTGCTGCCATGCACATACATGGCCAAACTGAGCGTTCCAAACTGCCCGAGTACGATCAGTTTCCAGCGAGCCAAAACAGACAGAAGGGGGCACTCTGGCCCCTTCCCGGATGAAGTTCGAACCCGAGGAAGTTGTGATGTGCAACGTGTGGCTGGTCTATGGGACGTAAAGCTTTGGGGAGGTTGCGACGTGTCCTCGCAGCTTCTCGAAGCGTAGTAGTGTTCAGGCGAATCTATCTACATTTGGAAAACTGCAGGGCCTCTCTAGTTTGTGCGTGGCATAGAGAGAGATCCGCCAAGTAAGTGCACCCGGAACGGACACTTAGGGAAGTGTGTTTTCCTTGCAGCTCACGCTCTGCCCTGAGATCCCCTGACATGTCACCTACAAAAGAGCAGTTAGTGCTGTGTTCAGAGAGTCCGTTGAATGTTTTGGCCATCGAGCTCTGTGGAGAAAACGCAGAGGTTTGCCTTTCACTCTGCTTTGAGAGTGGTGATCCGGAGGCCTTAGGTAGCATGGTGCTGCTCAGTCAGCCAGGAAGTGTTTTCCTCTACAGAGTGTTGTTCCCTGGGACGCAGTGAGGACGTGGGTGCCATAGGAAAAGCATACTAGAGATCCAGCAGTACTTCTCCAGAAGGCTGTGGAAAAACCGCTGAACGCCTCGATGTGTGAATGGGCCATCCGATCGATCCTTTGAACCGTGGAGAGAGGTGTAGATTTCCCTTTTGCAGTGGGTGATCTGGGGTGCCGCCTGGAATGCACAGGACACTCTCTGTTTCTCCAAGGACACTCTGCTCTCCGTGAAGGCACTCTAGCTGTGAAGAGCAGACAGGGAACAGCACTGTCTCAGGGAAATTTGACACCACAGGCCTTCTGCTCTCCAGGGGGGAAAATAGTGCTTTTCTCACTAGGTCACCAATATCAAAGTTGCAGTGTGCCTAGTACGTGTCGTTTCTGCCACAGTCAAAGGGTCGGAAGCGGCACCCTGTCCTTCCCCGTTGAACCTTCGTAGCAGAGCCGTTCTGCCTGCGGCGAGTGGCGTGACGTCCCCTCTGACTTGCTTTAGGCTCCGACGCCCGTACACCTTATAAAAGGGCTCTGGGTGTTTCAGGCGCAAACCGCGCCTTTCTCAGGTTGCTTCGAAAGTCAACGGCCTGCTTGGCTTAGAGAGACGGCCAGTGAGGCTTCCCAAGACAAACACTGAGGAGCGTGTTTTCTCACTGTGGCCCTGGTGCAGTGCTGTGAGCCCCTGGCCGTACACTTAAAAGACCTGCTGGACCCGTGTTTGGGTGGACTTTAGAAAGCTCAGACACTTAGCTCTCCAACGAAGAAAGCAGTGTGCTGCTTTTCACTCGGCGTTAAGGGAGAGATGCCCGGAGGCCCAAGATCCCTGAGGGTTGTGAAGTCGCCCAGGAAGGGATCCTCAGGTCTCAGTGTTCTTTCATGGGAGGTGCGGAGGACGCGGTATTCCCAGAGTTCCGAGAAGCTCACTAACGGGAAGGCACTCCGTGGACTAGGTTTTCCTGGCCAATGATGTATGCCCAATCTTCCAAATGCAATACATGGACCTTACTATGAGCCTGGCAGGCAGTGTCGTTTTCCCTTTAGGCATTGGCGCCTTTCCCATGCCTCTTGCAGGGAACTGGGAGCACCGTATTGCCCTCAGGGAAACGCCCTTTTCCTACATAGGACATTCCAGGACGTGAGACTGGCAGCAGCACTCTATTTCAGGCGGCGTGGAGGCTGCAGCGGTCCTCCTTACAGCTGGGACGTGCTGCCATGCACATACATGGCCAAACTGAACGTTCCAAACTGCCCGAGTACGATCAGTTTCCAGCGAGCCAAAACAGACAGAAGGGGGCACTCTGGCCCCTTCCCGGATGAAGTTCGAACCCGAGGAAGTTGTGATGTGCAACGTGTGGCTGGTCTATGGGACGTAAAGCTTTGGGGAGGTTGCGACGTGTCCTCGCAGCTTCTCGAAGCGTAGTAGTGTTCAGGCGAATCTATCTACATTTGGAAAACTGCAGGGCCTCTCTAGTTTGTGCGTGGCATAGAGAGAGATCCGCCAAGTAAGTGCACCCGGAACGGACACTTAGGGAAGTGTGTTTTCCTTGCAGCTCACGCTCTGCCCTGAGATCCCCTGACATGTCACCTACAAAAGAGCAGTTAGTGCTGTGTTCAGAGAGTCCGTTGAATGTTTTGGCCATCGAGCTCTGTGGAGAAAACGCAGAGGTTTGCCTTTCACTCTGCTTTGAGAGTGGTGATCCGGAGGCCTGAGGTAGCATGGTGCTGCTCAGTCAGCCAGGAAGTGTTTTCCTCTACAGAGTGTTGTTCCCTGGGACGCAGTGAGGACGTGGGTGCCATAGGAAAAGCATACTAGAGATCCAGCAGTACTTCTCCAGAAGGCTGTGGAAAAACCGCTGAACGCCTCGATGTGTGAATGGGCCATCCGATCGATCCTTTGAACCGTGGAGAGAGGTGTAGATTTCCCTTTTGCAGTGGGTGATCTGGGGTGCCGCCTGGAATGCACAGGACACTCTCTGTTTCTCCAAGGACACTCTGCTCTCCGTGAAGGCACTCTAGCTGTGAAGAGCAGACAGAGAACAGCACTGTCTCAGGGAAATTTGACACCACAGGCCTTCTGCTCTCCAGGGGGGAAAATAGTGCTTTTCTCACTAGGTCACCAATATCAAAGTTGCAGTGTGCCTAGTACGTGTCGTTTCTGCCACAGTCAAAGGGTCGGAAGCGGCACCCTGTCCTTCCCCGTTGAACCTTCGTAGCAGAGCCGTTCTGCCTGCGGCGAGTGGCGTGACGTCCCCGCTGACTTGCTTTAGGCTCCGACGCCCGTACACCTTATAAAAGGGCTCTGGGTGTTTCAGGCGCAAACCGCGCCTTTCTCAGGTTGCTTCGAAAGTCAACGGCCTGCTTGGCTTAGAGAGACGGCCAGTGAGGCTTCCCAAGACAAACACTGAGGAGCGTGTTTTCTCACTGTGGCCCTGGTGCAGTGCTGTGAGCCCCTGGCCGTACACTTAAAAGACCTGCTGGACCCGTGTTTGGGTGGACTTTAGAAAGCTCAGACACTTAGCTCTCCAACGAAGAAAGCAGTGTGCTGCTTTTCACTCGGCGTTAAGGGAGAGATGCCCGGAGGCCCAAGATCCCTGAGGGTTGTGAAGTCGCCCAGGAAGGGATCCTCAGGTCTCAGTGTTCTTTCATGGGAGGTGCGGAGGACGCAGTATTCCCAGAGTTCCGAGAAGCTCACTAACGGGAAGGCACTCCGTGGACTAGGTTTTCCTGGCCAATGATGTATGCCCAATCTTCCAAATGCAATACATGGACCTTACTATGAGCCTGGCAGGCAGTGTCGTTTTCCCTTTAGGCATTGGCGCCTTTCCCATGCCTCTTGCAGGGAACTGGGAGCACCGTATTGCCCTCAGGGAAACGCCCTTTTCCTACATAGGACATTCCAGGACGTGAGACTGGCAGCAGCACTCTATTTCAGGCGGCGTGGAGGCTGCAGCGGTCCTCCTTACAGCTGGGACGTGCTGCCATGCACATACATGGCCAAACTGAACGTTCCAAACTGCCCGAGTACGATCAGTTTCCAGCGAGCCAAAACAGACAGAAGGGGGCACTCTGGCCCCTTCCCGGATGAAGTTCGAACCCGAGGAAGTTGTGATGTGCAACGTGTGGCTGGTCTATGGGACGTAAAGCTTTGGGGAGGTTGCGACGTGTCCTCGCAGCTTCTCGAAGCGTAGTAGTGTTCAGGCGAATCTATCTACATTTGGAAAACTGCAGGGCCTCTCTAGTTTGTGCGTGGCATAGAGAGAGATCCGCCAAGTAAGTGCACCCGGAACGGACACTTAGGGAAGTGTGTTTTCCTTGCAGCTCACGCTCTGCCCTGAGATCCCCTGACATGTCACCTACAAAAGAGCAGTTAGTGCTGTGTTCAGAGAGTCCGTTGAATGTTTTGGCCATCGAGCTCTGTGGAGAAAACGCAGAGGTTTGCCTTTCACTCTGCTTTGAGAGTGGTGATCCGGAGGCCTGAGGTAGCATGGTGCTGCTCAGTCAGCCAGGAAGTGTTTTCCTCTACACAGTGTTGTTCCCTGGGACGCAGTGAGGACGTGGGTGCCATAGGAAAAGCATACTAGAGATCCAGCAGTACTTCTCCAGAAGGCTGTGGAAAAACCGCTGAACGCCTCGATGTGTGAATGGGCCATCCGATCGATCCTTTGAACCGTGGAGAGAGGTGTAGATTTCCCTTTTGCAGTGGGTGATCTGGGGTGCCGCCTGGAATGCACAGGACACTCTCTGTTTCTCCAAGGACACTCTGCTCTCCGTGAAGGCACTCTAGCTGTGAAGAGCAGACAGAGAACAGCACTGTCTCAGGGAAATTTGACACCACAGGCCTTCTGCTCTCCAGGGGGGAAAATAGTGCTTTTCTCACTAGGTCACCAATATCAAAGTTGCAGTGTGCCTAGTACGTGTCGTTTCTGCCACAGTCAAAGGGTCGGAAGCGGCACCCTGTCCTTCCCCGCTGAACCTTCGTAGCAGAGCCGTTCTGCCTGCGGCGAGTGGCGTGACGTCCCCGCTGACTTGCTTTAGGCTCCGACGCCCGTACACCTTATAAAAGGGCTCTGGGTGTTTCAGGCGCAAACCGCGCCTTTCTCAGGTTGCTTCGAAAGTCAACGGCCTGCTTGGCTTAGAGAGACGGCCAGTGAGGCTTCCCAAGAGAAACACTGAGGAGCGTGTTTTCTCACTGTGGCCCTGGTGCAGTGCTGTGAGCCCCTGGCCGTACACTTAAAAGACCTGCTGGACCCGTGTTTGGGTGGACTTTAGAAAGCTCAGACACTTAGCTCTCCAACGAAGAAAGCAGTGTGCTGCTTTTCACTCGGCGTTAAGGGAGAGATGCCCGGAGGCCCAAGATCCTTGAGGGTTGTGAAGTCGCCCAGGAAGGGATCCTCAGGTCTCAGTGTTCTTTCATGGGAGGTGCGGAGGACGCAGTATTCCCAGAGTTCCGAGAAGCTCACTAACGGGAAGGCACTCCGTGGACTAGGTTTTCCTGGCCAATGATGTATGCCCAATCTTCCAAATGCAATACATGGACCTTACTATGAGCCTGGCAGGCAGTGTCGTTTTCCCTTTAGGCATTGGCGCCTTTCCCATGCCTCTTGCAGGGAACTGGGAGCACCGTATTGCCCTCAGGGAAACGCCCTTTTCCTACATAGGACATTCCAGGACGTGAGACTGGCAGCAGCACTCTATTTCAGGCGGCGTGGAGGCTGCAGCGGTCCTCCTTACAGCTGGGACGTGCTGCCATGCACATACATGGCCAAACTGAACGTTCCAAACTGCCCGAGTACGATCAGTTTCCAGCGAGCCAAAACAGACAGAAGGGGGCACTCTGGCCCCTTCCCGGATGAAGTTCGAACCCGAGGAAGTTGTGATGTGCAACGTGTGGCTGGTCTATGGGACGTAAAGCTTTGGGGAGGTTGCGACGTGTCCTCGCAGCTTCTCAAAGCGTAGTAGTGTTCAGGCGAATCTATCTACATTTGGAAAACTGCAGGGCCTCTCTAGTTTGTGCGTGGCATAGAGAGAGATCCGCCAAGTAAGTGCACCCGGAACGGACACTTAGGGAAGTGTGTTTTCCTTGCAGCTCACGCTCTGCCCTGAGATCCCCTGACATGTCACCTACAAAAGAGCAGTTAGTGCTGTGTTCAGAGAGTCCGTTGAATGTTTTGGCCATCGAGCTCTGTGGAGAAAACGCAGAGGTTTGCCTTTCACTCTGCTTTGAGAGTGGTGATCCGGAGGCCTGAGGTAGCATGGTGCTGCTCAGTCAGCCAGGAAGTGTTTTCCTCTACAGAGTGTTGTTCCCTGGGACGCAGTGAGGACGTGGGTGCCATAGGAAAAGCATACTAGAGATCCAGCAGTACTTCTCCAGAAGGCTGTGGAAAAACCGCTGAACGCCTCGATGTGTGAATGGGCCATCCGATCGATCCTTTGAACCGTGGAGAGAGGTGTAGATTTCCCTTTTGCAGTGGGTGATCTGGGGTGCCGCCTGGAATGCACAGGACACTCTCTGTTTCTCCAAGGACACTCTGCTCTCCGTGAAGGCACTCTAGCTGTGAAGAGCAGACAGAGAACAGCACTGTCTCAGGGAAATTTGACACCACAGGCCTTCTGCTCTCCAGGGGGGAAAATAGTGCTTTTCTCACTAGGTCACCAATATCAAAGTTGCAGTGTGCCTAGTACGTGTCGTTTCTGCCACAGTCAAAGGGTCGGAAGCGGCACCCTGTCCTTCCCCGCTGAACCTTCGTAGCAGAGCCGTTCTGCCTGCGGCGAGTGGCGTGACGTCCCCGCTGACTTGCTTTAGGCTCCGACGCCCGTACACCTTATAAAAGGGCTCTGGGTGTTTCAGGCGCAAACCGCGCCTTTCTCAGGTTGCTTCGAAAGTCAACGGCCTGCGTGGCTTAGAGAGACGGCCAGTGAGGCTTCCCAAGACAAACACTGAGGAGCGTGTTTTCTCACTGTGGCCCTGGTGCAGTGCTGTGAGCCCCTGGCCGTACACTTAAAAGACCTGCTGGACCCGTGTTTGGGTGGACTTTAGAAAGCTCAGACACTTAGCTCTCCAACGAAGAAAGCAGTGTGCTGCTTTTCACTCGGCGTTAAGGGAGAGATGCCCGGAGGCCCAAGATCCCTGAGGGTTGTGAAGTCGCCCAGGAAGGGATCCTCAGGTCTCAGTGTTCTTTCATGGGAGGTGCGGAGGACGCAGTATTCCCAGAGTTCCGAGAAGCTCACTAACGGGAAGGCACTCCGTGGACTAGGTTTTCCTGGCCAATGATGTATGCCCAATCTTCCAAATGCAATACATGGACCTTACTATGAGCCTGGCAGGCAGTGTCGTTTTCCCTTTAGGCATTGGCGCCTTTCCCATGCCTCTTGCAGGGAACTGGGAGCACCGTATTGCCCTCAGGGAAACGCCCTTTTCCTACATAGGACATTCCAGGACGTGAGACTGGCAGCAGCACTCTATTTCAGGCGGCGTGGAGGCTGCAGCGGTCCTCCTTACAGCTGGGACGTGCTGCCATGCACATACATGGCCAAACTGAACGTTCCAAACTGCCCGAGTACGATCAGTTTCCAGCGAGCCAAAACAGACAGAAGGGGGCACTCTGGCCCCTTCCCGGATGAAGTTCGAACCCGAGGAAGTTGTGATGTGCAACGTGTGGCTGGTCTATGGGACGTAAAGCTTTGGGGAGGTTGCGACGTGTCCTCGCAGCTTCTCGAAGCGTAGTAGTGTTCAGGCGAATCTATCTACATTTGGAAAACTGCAGGGCCTCTCTAGTTTGTGCGTGGCATAGAGAGAGATCCGCCAAGTAAGTGCACCCGGAACGGACACTTAGGGAAGTGTGTTTTCCTTGCAGCTCACGCTCTGCCCTGAGATCCCCTGACATGTCACCTACAAAAGAGCAGTTAGTGCTGTGTTCAGAGAGTCCGTTGAATGTTTTGGCCATCGAGCTCTGTGGAGAAAAAGCAGAGGTTTGCCTTTCACTCTGCTTTGAGAGTGGTGATCCGGAGGCCTGAGGTAGCATGGTGCTGCTCAGTCAGCCAGGAAGTGTTTTCCTCTACACAGTGTTGTTCCCTGGGACGCAGTGAGGACGTGGGTGCCATAGGAAAAGCATACTAGAGATCCAGCAGTACTTCTCCAGAAGGCTGTGGAAAAACCGCTGAACGCCTCGATGTGTGAATGGGCCATCCGATCGATCCTTTGAACCGTGGAGAGAGGTGTAGATTTCCCTTTTGCAGTGGGTGATCTGGGGTGCCGCCTGGAATGCACAGGACACTCTCTGTTTCTCCAAGGACACTCTGCTCTCCGTGAAGGCACTCTAGCTGTGAAGAGCAGACAGAGAACAGCACTGTCTCAGGGAAATTTGACACCACAGGCCTTCTGCTCTCCAGGGGGGAAAATAGTGCTTTTCTCACTAGGTCACCAATATCAAAGTTGCAGTGTGCCTAGTACGTGTCGTTTCTGCCACAGTCAAAGGGTCGGAAGCGGCACCCTGTCCTTCCCCGTTGAACCTTCGTAGCAGAGCCGTTCTGCCTGCGGCGAGTGGCGTGACGTCCCCGCTGACTTGCTTTAGGCTCCGACGCCCGTACACCTTATAAAAGGGCTCTGGGTGTTTCAGGCGCAAACCGCGCCTTTCTCAGGTTGCTTCGAAAGTCAACGGCCTGCGTGGCTTAGAGAGACGGCCAGTGAGGCTTCCCAAGACAAACACTGAGGAGCGTGTTTTCTCACTGTGGCCCTGGTGCAGTGCTGTGAGCCCCTGGCCGTACACTTAAAAGACCTGCTGGACCCGTGTTTGGGTGGACTTTAGAAAGCTCAGACACTTAGCTCTCCAACGAAGAAAGCAGTGTGCTGCTTTTCACTCGGCGTTAAGGGAGAGATGCCCGGAGGCCCAAGATCCCTGAGGGTTGTGAAGTCGCCCAGGAAGGGATCCTCAGGTCTCAGTGTTCTTTCATGGGAGGTGCGGAGGACGCAGTATTCCCAGAGTTCCGAGAAGCTCACTAACGGGAAGGCACTCCGTGGACTAGGTTTTCCTGGCCAATGATGTATGCCCAATCTTCCAAATGCAATACATGGACCTTACTATGAGCCTGGCAGGCAGTGTCGTTTTCCCTTTAGGCATTGGCGCCTTTCCCATGCCTCTTGCAGGGAACTGGGAGCACCGTATTGCCCTCAAGGAAACGCCCTTTTCCTACATAGGACATTCCAGGACGTGAGACTGGCAGCAGCACTCTATTTCAGGCGGCGTGGAGGCTGCAGCGGTCCTCCTTACAGCTGGGACGTGCTGCCATGCACATACATGGCCAAACTGAACGTTCCAAACTGCCCGAGTACGATCAGTTTCCAGCGAGCCAAAACAGACAGAAGGGGGCACTCTGGCCCCTTCCCGGATGAAGTTCGAACCCGAGGAAGTTGTGATGTGCAACGTGTGGCTGGTCTATGGGACGTAAAGCTTTGGGGAGGTTGCGACGTGTCCTCGCAGCTTCTCGAAGCGTAGTAGTGTTCAGGCGAATCTATCTACATTTGGAAAACTGCAGGGCCTCTCTAGTTTGTGCGTGGCATAGAGAGAGATCCGCCAAGTAAGTGCACCCGGAACGGACACTTAGGGAAGTGTGTTTTCCTTGCAGCTCACGCTCTGCCCTGAGATCCCCTGACATGTCACCTACAAAAGAGCAGTTAGTGCTGTGTTCAGAGAGTCCGTTGAATGTTTTGGCCATCGAGCTCTGTGGAGAAAACGCAGAGGTTTGCCTTTCACTCTGCTTTGAGAGTGGTGATCCGGAGGCCTGAGGTAGCATGGTGCTGCTCAGTCAGCCAGGAAGTGTTTTCCTCTACACAGTGTTGTTCCCTGGGACGCAGTGAGGACGTGGGTGCCATAGGAAAAGCATACTAGAGATCCAGCAGTACTTCTCCAGAAGGCTGTGGAAAAACCGCTGAACGCCTCGATGTGTGAATGGGCCATCCGATCGATCCTTTGAACCGTGGAGAGAGGTGTAGATTTCCCTTTTGCAGTGGGTGATCTGGGGTGCCGCCTGGAATGCACAGGACACTCTCTGTTTCTCCAAGGACACTCTGCTCTCCGTGAAGGCACTCTAGCTGTGAAGAGCAGACAGAGAACAGCACTGTCTCAGGGAAATTTGACACCACAGGCCTTCTGCTCTCCAGGGGGGAAAATAGTGCTTTTCTCACTAGGTCACCAATATCAAAGTTGCAGTGTGCCTAGTACGTGTCGTTTCTGCCACAGTCAAAGGGTCGGAAGCGGCACCCTGTCCTTCCCCGTTGAACCTTCGTAGCAGAGCCGTTCTGCCTGCGGCGAGTGGCGTGACGTCCCCGCTGACTTGCTTTAGGCTCCGACGCCCGTACACCTTATAAAAGGGCTCTGGGTGTTTCAGGCGCAAACCGCGCCTTTCTCAGGTTGCTTCGAAAGTCAACGGCCTGCTTGGCTTAGAGAGACGGCCAGTGAGGCTTCCCAAGACAAACACTGAGGAGCGTGTTTTCTCACTGTGGCCCTGGTGCAGTGCTGTGAGCCCCTGGCCGTACACTTAAAAGACCTGCTGGACCCGTGTTTGGGTGGACTTTAGAAAGCTCAGACACTTAGCTCTCCAACGAAGAAAGCAGTGTGCTGCTTTTCACTCGGCGTTAAGGGAGAGATGCCCGGAGGCCCAAGATCCCTGAGGGTTGTGAAGTCGCCCAGGAAGGGATCCTCAGGTCTCAGTGTTCTTTCATGGGAGGTGCGGAGGACGCAGTATTCCCAGAGTTCCGAGAAGCTCACTAACGGGAAGGCACTCCGTGGACTAGGTTTTCCTGGCCAATGATGTATGCCCAATCTTCCAAATGCAATACATGGACCTTACTATGAGCCTGGCAGGCAGTGTCGTTTTCCCTTTAGGCATTGGCGCCTTTCCCATGCCTCTTGCAGGGAACTGGGAGCACCGTATTGCCCTCAGGGAAACGCCCTTTTCCTACATAGGACATTCCAGGACGTGAGACTGGCAGCAGCACTCTATTTCAGGCGGCGTGGAGGCTGCAGCGGTCCTCCTTACAGCTGGGACGTGCTGCCATGC
This sequence comes from Mesoplodon bidens, assembly GCF_964165515.1. Lineage (NCBI taxonomy): Eukaryota > Metazoa > Chordata > Mammalia > Artiodactyla > Ziphiidae > Mesoplodon > Mesoplodon bidens. The sequence continues at coordinate 137,734 of NW_027671583.1, read as the reverse complement.
ACATACATGGCCAAACTGAACGTTCCAAACTGCCCGAGTACGATCAGTTTCCAGCGAGCCAAAACAGACAGAAGGGGGCACTCTGGCCCCTTCCCGGATGAAGTTCGAACCCGAGGAAGTTGTGATGTGCAACGTGTGGCTGGTCTATGGGACGTAAAGCTTTGGGGAGGTTGCGACGTGTCCTCGCAGCTTCTCGAAGCGTAGTAGTGTTCAGGCGAATCTATCTACATTTGGAAAACTGCAGGGCCTCTCTAGTTTGTGCGTGGCATAGAGAGAGATCCGCCAAGTAAGTGCACCCGGAACGGACACTTAGGGAAGTGTGTTTTCCTTGCAGCTCACGCTCTGCCCTGAGATCCCCTGACATGTCACCTACAAAAGAGCAGTTAGTGCTGTGTTCAGAGAGTCCGTTGAATGTTTTGGCCATCGAGCTCTGTGGAGAAAACGCAGAGGTTTGCCTTTCACTCTGCTTTGAGAGTGGTGATCCGGAGGCCTTAGGTAGCATGGTGCTGCTCAGTCAGCCAGGAAGTGTTTTCCTCTACAGAGTGTTGTTCCCTGGGACGCAGTGAGGACGTGGGTGCCATAGGAAAAGCATACCAGAGATCCAGCAGTACTTCTCCAGAAGGCTGTGGAAAAACCGCTGAACGCCTCGATGTGTGAATGGGCCATCCGATCGATCCTTTGAACCGTGGAGAGAGGTGTAGATTTCCCTTTTGCAGTGGGTGATCTGGGGTGCCGCCTGGACTGCACAGGACACTCTCTGTTTCTCCAAGGACACTCTGCTCTCCGTGAAGGCACTCTAGCTGTGAAGAGCAGACAGAGAACAGCACTGTCTCAGGGAAATTTGACACCACAGGCCTTCTGCTCTCCAGGGGGGAAAATAGTGCTTTTCTCACTAGGTCACCAATATCAAAGTTGCAGTGTGCCTAGTACGTGTCGTTTCTGCCACAGTCAAAGGGTCGGAAGCGGCACCCTGTCCTTCCCCGTTGAACCTTCGTAGCAGAGCCGTTCTGCCTGCGGCGAGTGGCGTGACGTCCCCGCTGACTTGCTTTAGGCTCCGACGCCCGTACACCTTATAAAAGGGCTCTGGGTGTTTCAGGCGCAAACCGCGCCTTTCTCAGGTTGCTTCGAAAGTCAACGGCCTGCTTGGCTTAGAGAGACGGCCAGTGAGGCTTCCCAAGACAAACACTGAGGAGCGTGTTTTCTCACTGTGGCCCTGGTGCAGTGCTGTGAGCCCCTGGCCGTACACTTAAAAGACCTGCTGGACCCGTGTTTGGGTGGACTTTAGAAAGCTCAGACACTTAGCTCTCCAACGAAGAAAGCAGTGTGCTGCTTTTCACTCGGCGTTAAGGGAGAGATGCCCGGAGGCCCAAGATCCCTGAGGGTTGTGAAGTCGCCCAGGAAGGGATCCTCAGGTCTCAGTGTTCTTTCATGGGAGGTGCGGAGGACGCAGTATTCCCAGAGTTCCGAGAAGCTCACTAACGGGAAGGCACTCCGTGGACTAGGTTTTCCTGGCCAATGATGTATGCCCAATCTTCCAAATGCAATACATGGACCTTACTATGAGCCTGGCAGGCAGTGTCGTTTTCCCTTTAGGCATTGGCGCCTTTCCCATGCCTCTTGCAGGGAACTGGGAGCACCGTATTGCCCTCAGGGAAACGCCCTTTTCCTACATAGGACATTCCAGGACGTGAGACTGGCAGCAGCACTCTATTTCAGGCGGCGTGGAGGCTGCAGCGGTCCTCCTTACAGCTGGGACGTGCTGCCATGCACATACATGGCCAAACTGAACGTTCCAAACTGCCCGAGTACGATCAGTTTCCAGCGAGCCAAAACAGACAGAAGGGGGCACTCTGGCCCCTTCCCGGATGAAGTTCGAACCCGAGGAAGTTGTGATGTGCAACGTGTGGCTGGTCTATGGGACGTAAAGCTTTGGGGAGGTTGCGACGTGTCCTCGCAGCTTCTCGAAGCGTAGTAGTGTTCAGGCGAATCTATCTACATTTGGAAAACTGCAGGGCCTCTCTAGTTTGTGCGTGGCATAGAGAGAGATCCGCCAAGTAAGTGCACCCGGAACGGACACTTAGGGAAGTGTGTTTTCCTTGCAGCTCACGCTCTGCCCTGAGATCCCCTGACATGTCACCTACAAAAGAGCAGTTAGTGCTGTGTTCAGAGAGTCCGTTGAATGTTTTGGCCATCGAGCTCTGTGGAGAAAAAGCAGAGGGTTGCCTTTCACTCTGCTTTCAAAGAGGTGATCCGGAGGCCTGAGGTAGCATGGTGCTGCTCAGTCAGCCAGGAAGTGTTTTCCTCTACAGAGTGTTGTTCCCTGGGACGCAGTGAGGACGTGGGTGCCATAGGAAAAGCATACCAGAGATCCAGCAGTACTTCTCCAGAAGGCTGTGGAAAAACCGCTGAACGCCTCGATGTGTGAATGGGCCATCCGATCGATCCTTTGAACCGTGGAGAGAGGTGTAGATTTCCCTTTTGCAGTGGGTGATCTGGGGTGCCGCCTGGACTGCACAGGACACTCTCTGTTTCTCCAAGGACACTCTGCTCTCCGTGAAGGCACTCTAGCTGTGAAGAGCAGACAGAGAACAGCACTGTCTCAGGGAAATTTGACACCACAGGCCTTCTGCTCTCCAGGGGGGAAAATAGTGCTTTTCTCACTAGGTCACCAATATCAAAGTTGCAGTGTGCCTAGTACGTGTCGTTTCTGCCACAGTCAAAGGGTCGGAAGCGGCACCCTGTCCTTCCCCGCTGAACCTTCGTAGCAGAGCCGTTCTGCCTGCGGCGAGTGGCGTGACGTCCCCGCTGACTTGCTTTAGGCTCCGACGCCCGTACACCTTATAAAAGGGCTCTGGGTGTTTCAGGCGCAAACCGCGCCTTTCTCAGGTTGCTTCGAAAGTCAACGGCCTGCTTGGCTTAGAGAGACGGCCAGTGAGGCTTCCCAAGACAAACACTGAGGAGCGTGTTTTCTCACTGTGGCCCTGGTGCAGTGCTGTGAGCCCCTGGCCGTACACTTAAAAGACCTGCTGGACCCGTGTTTGGGTGGACTTTAGAAAGCTCAGACACTTAGCTCTCCAACGAAGAAAGCAGTGTGCTGCTTTTCACTCGGCGTTAAGGGAGAGATGCCCGGAGGCCCAAGATCCTTGAGGGTTGTGAAGTCGCCCAGGAAGGGATCCTCAGGTCTCAGTGTTCTTTCATGGGAGGTGCGGAGGACGCAGTATTCCCAGAGTTCCGAGAAGCTCACTAACGGGAAGGCACTCCGTGGACTAGGTTTTCCTGGCCAATGATGTATGCCCAATCTTCCAAATGCAATACATGGACCTTACTATGAGCCTGGCAGGCAGTGTCGTTTTCCCTTTAGGCATTGGCGCCTTTCCCATGCCTCTTGCAGGGAACTGGGAGCACCGTATTGCCCTCAGGGAAACGCCCTTTTCCTACATAGGACATTCCAGGACGTGAGACTGGCAGCAGCACTCTATTTCAGGCGGCGTGGAGGCTGCAGCGGTCCTCCTTACAGCTGGGACGTGCTGCCATGCACATACATGGCCAAACTGAACGTTCCAAACTGCCCGAGTACGATCAGTTTCCAGCGAGCCAAAACAGACAGAAGGGGGCACTCTGGCCCCTTCCCGGATGAAGTTCGAACCCGAGGAAGTTGTGATGTGCAACGTGTGGCTGGTCTATGGGACGTAAAGCTTTGGGGAGGTTGCGACGTGTCCTCGCAGCTTCTCAAAGCGTAGTAGTGTTCAGGCGAATCTATCTACATTTGGAAAACTGCAGGGCCTCTCTAGTTTGTGCGTGGCATAGAGAGAGATCCGCCAAGTAAGTGCACCCGGAACGGACACTTAGGGAAGTGTGTTTTCCTTGCAGCTCACGCTCTGCCCTGAGATCCCCTGACATGTCACCTACAAAAGAGCAGTTAGTGCTGTGTTCAGAGAGTCCGTTGAATGTTTTGGCCATCGAGCTCTGTGGAGAAAACGCAGAGGTTTGCCTTTCACTCTGCTTTGAGAGTGGTGATCCGGAGGCCTGAGGTAGCATGGTGCTGCTCAGTCAGCCAGGAAGTGTTTTCCTCTACAGAGTGTTGTTCCCTGGGACGCAGTGAGGACGTGGGTGCCATAGGAAAAGTATACTAGAGATCCAGCAGTACTTCTCCAGAAGGCTGTGGAAAAACCGCTGAACGCCTCGATGTGTGAATGGGCCATCCGATCGATCCTTTGAACCGTGGAGAGAGGTGTAGATTTCCCTTTTGCAGTGGGTGATCTGGGGTGCCGCCTGGAATGCACAGGACACTCTCTGTTTCTCCAAGGACACTCTGCTCTCCGTGAAGGCACTCTAGCTGTGAAGAGCAGACAGAGAACAGCACTGTCTCAGGGAAATTTGACACCACAGGCCTTCTGCTCTCCAGGGGGGAAAATAGTGCTTTTCTCACTAGGTCACCAATATCAAAGTTGCAGTGTGCCTAGTACGTGTCGTTTCTGCCACAGTCAAAGGGTCGGAAGCGGCACCCTGTCCTTCCCCGCTGAACCTTCGTAGCAGAGCCGTTCTGCCTGCGGCGAGTGGCGTGACGTCCCCGCTGACTTGCTTTAGGCTCCGACGCCCGTACACCTTATAAAAGGGCTCTGGGTGTTTCAGGCGCAAACCGCGCCTTTCTCAGGTTGCTTCGAAAGTCAACGGCCTGCGTGGCTTAGAGAGACGGCCAGTGAGGCTTCCCAAGACAAACACTGAGGAGCGTGTTTTCTCACTGTGGCCCTGGTGCAGTGCTGTGAGCCCCTGGCCGTACACTTAAAAGACCTGCTGGACCCGTGTTTGGGTGGACTTTAGAAAGCTCAGACACTTAGCTCTCCAACGAAGAAAGCAGTGTGCTGCTTTTCACTCGGCGTTAAGGGAGAGATGCCCGGAGGCCCAAGATCCCTGAGGGTTGTGAAGTCGCCCAGGAAGGGATCCTCAGGTCTCAGTGTTCTTTCATGGGAGGTGCGGAGGACGCAGTATTCCCAGAGTTCCGAGAAGCTCACTAACGGGAAGGCACTCCGTGGACTAGGTTTTCCTGGCCAATGATGTATGCCCAATCTTCCAAATGCAATACATGGACCTTACTATGAGCCTGGCAGGCAGTGTCGTTTTCCCTTTAGGCATTGGCGCCTTTCCCATGCCTCTTGCAGGGAACTGGGAGCACCGTATTGCCCTCAGGGAAACGCCCTTTTCCTACGTAGGGCATTCCAGGACGTGAGACTGGCAGCAGCACTCTATTTCAGGCGGCGTGGAGGCTGCAGCGGTCCTCCTTACAGCTGGGACGTGCTGCCATGCACATACATGGCCAAACTGAACGTTCCAAACTGCCCGAGTACGATCAGTTTCCAGCGAGCCAAAACAGACAGAAGGGGGCACTCTGGCCCCTTCCCGGATGAAGTTCGAACCCGAGGAAGTTGTGATGTGCAACGTGTGGCTGGTCTATGGGACGTAAAGCTTTGGGGAGGTTGCGACGTGTCCTCGCAGCTTCTCGAAGCGTAGTAGTGTTCAGGCGAATCTATCTACATTTGGAAAACTGCAGGGCCTCTCTAGTTTGTGCGTGGCATAGAGAGAGATCCGCCAAGTAAGTGCACCCGGAACGGACACTTAGGGAAGTGTGTTTTCCTTGCAGCTCACGCTCTGCCCTGAGATCCCCTGACATGTCACCTACAAAAGAGCAGTTAGTGCTGTGTTCAGAGAGTCCGTTGAATGTTTTGGCCATCGAGCTCTGTGGAGAAAACGCAGAGGTTTGCCTTTCACTCTGCTTTGAGAGTGGTGATCCGGAGGCCTGAGGTAGCATGGTGCTGCTCAGTCAGCCAGGAAGTGTTTTCCTCTACACAGTGTTGTTCCCTGGGACGCAGTGAGGACGTGGGTGCCATAGGAAAAGCATACTAGAGATCCAGCAGTACTTCTCCAGAAGGCTGTGGAAAAACCGCTGAACGCCTCGATGTGTGAATGGGCCATCCGATCGATCCTTTGAACCGTGGAGAGAGGTGTAGATTTCCCTTTTGCAGTGGGTGATCTGGGGTGCCGCCTGGAATGCACAGGACACTCTCTGTTTCTCCAAGGACACTCTGCTCTCCGTGAAGGCACTCTAGCTGTGAAGAGCAGACAGAGAACAGCACTGTCTCAGGGAAATTTGACACCACAGGCCTTCTGCTCTCCAGGGGGGAAAATAGTGCTTTTCTCACTAGGTCACCAATATCAAAGTTGCAGTGTGCCTAGTACGTGTCGTTTCTGCCACAGTCAAAGGGTCGGAAGCGGCACCCTGTCCTTCCCCGCTGAACCTTCGTAGCAGAGCCGTTCTGCCTGCGGCGAGTGGCGTGACGTCCCCGCTGACTTGCTTTAGGCTCCGACGCCCGTACACCTTATAAAAGGGCTCTGGGTGTTTCAGGCGCAAACCGCGCCTTTCTCAGGTTGCTTCGAAAGTCAACGGCCTGCTTGGCTTAGAGAGACGGCCAGTGAGGCTTCCCAAGACAAACACTGAGGAGCGTGTTTTCTCACTGTGGCCCTGGTGCAGTGCTGTGAGCCCCTGGCCGTACACTTAAAAGACCTGCTGGACCCGTGTTTGGGTGGACTTTAGAAAGCTCAGACACTTAGCTCTCCAACGAAGAAAGCAGTGTGCTGCTTTTCACTCGGCGTTAAGGGAGAGATGCCCGGAGGCCCAAGATCCCTGAGGGTTGTGAAGTCGCCCAGGAAGGGATCCTCAGGTCTCAGTGTTCTTTCATGGGAGGTGCGGAGGACGCAGTATTCCCAGAGTTCCGAGAAGCTCACTAACGGGAAGGCACTCCGTGGACTAGGTTTTCCTGGCCAATGATGTATGCCCAATCTTCCAAATGCAATACATGGACCTTACTATGAGCCTGGCAGGCAGTGTCGTTTTCCCTTTAGGCATTGGCGCCTTTCCCATGCCTCTTGCAGGGAACTGGGAGCACCGTATTGCCCTCAGGGAAACGCCCTTTTCCTACATAGGACATTCCAGGACGTGAGACTGGCAGCAGCACTCTATTTCAGGCGGCGTGGAGGCTGCAGCGGTCCTCCTTACAGCTGGGACGTGCTGCCATGCACATACATGGCCAAACTGAACGTTCCAAACTGCCCGAGTACGATCAGTTTCCAGCGAGCCAAAACAGACAGAAGGGGGCACTCTGGCCCCTTCCCGGATGAAGTTCGAACCCGAGGAAGTTGTGATGTGCAACGTGTGGCTGGTCTATGGGACGTAAAGCTTTGGGGAGGTTGCGACGTGTCCTCGCAGCTTCTCGAAGCGTAGTAGTGTTCAGGCGAATCTATCTACATTTGGAAAACTGCAGGGCCTCTCTAGTTTGTGCGTGGCATAGAGAGAGATCCGCCAAGTAAGTGCACCCGGAACGGACACTTAGGGAAGTGTGTTTTCCTTGCAGCTCACGCTCTGCCCTGAGATCCCCTGACATGTCACCTACAAAAGAGCAGTTAGTGCTGTGTTCAGAGAGTCCGTTGAATGTTTTGGCCATCGAGCTCTGTGGAGAAAACGCAGAGGTTTGCCTTTCACTCTGCTTTGAGAGTGGTGATCCGGAGGCCTGAGGTAGCATGGTGCTGCTCAGTCAGCCAGGAAGTGTTTTCCTCTACACAGTGTTGTTCCCTGGGACGCAGTGAGGACGTGGGTGCCATAGGAAAAGCATACTAGAGATCCAGCAGTACTTCTCCAGAAGGCTGTGGAAAAACCGCTGAACGCCTCGATGTGTGAATGGGCCATCCGATCGATCCTTTGAACCGTGGAGAGAGGTGTAGATTTCCCTTTTGCAGTGGGTGATCTGGGGTGCCGCCTGGAATGCACAGGACACTCTCTGTTTCTCCAAGGACACTCTGCTCTCCGTGAAGGCACTCTAGCTGTGAAGAGCAGACAGAGAACAGCACTGTCTCAGGGAAATTTGACACCACAGGCCTTCTGCTCTCCAGGGGGGAAAATAGTGCTTTTCTCACTAGGTCACCAATATCAAAGTTGCAGTGTGCCTAGTACGTGTCGTTTCTGCCACAGTCAAAGGGTCGGAAGCGGCACCCTGTCCTTCCCCGTTGAACCTTCGTAGCAGAGCCGTTCTGCCTGCGGCGAGTGGCGTGACGTCCCCGCTGACTTGCTTTAGGCTCCGACGCCCGTACACCTTATAAAAGGGCTCTGGGTGTTTCAGGCGCAAACCGCGCCTTTCTCAGGTTGCTTCGAAAGTCAACGGCCTGCGTGGCTTAGAGAGACGGCCAGTGAGGCTTCCCAAGACAAACACTGAGGAGCGTGTTTTCTCACTGTGGCCCTGGTGCAGTGCTGTGAGCCCCTGGCCGTACACTTAAAAGACCTGCTGGACCCGTGTTTGGGTGGACTTTAGAAAGCTCAGACACTTAGCTCTCCAACGAAGAAAGCAGTGTGCTGCTTTTCACTCGGCGTTAAGGGAGAGATGCCCGGAGGCCCAAGATCCCTGAGGGTTGTGAAGTCGCCCAGGAAGGGATCCTCAGGTCTCAGTGTTCTTTCATGGGAGGTGCGGAGGACGCAGTATTCCCAGAGTTCCGAGAAGCTCACTAACGGGAAGGCACTCCGTGGACTAGGTTTTCCTGGCCAATGATGTATGCCCAATCTTCCAAATGCAATACATGGACCTTACTATGAGCCTGGCAGGCAGTGTCGTTTTCCCTTTAGGCAGTGGCGCCTTTCCCATGCCTCTTGCAGGGAACTGGGAGCACCGTATTGCCCTCAGGGAAACGCCCTTTTCCTACATAGGACATTCCAGGACGTGAGACTGGCAGCAGCACTCTATTTCAGGCGGCGTGGAGGCTGCAGCGGTCCTCCTTACAGCTGGGACGTGCTGCCATGCACATACATGGCCAAACTGAACGTTCCAAACTGCCCGAGTACGATCAGTTTCCAGCGAGCCAAAACAGACAGAAGGGGGCACTCTGGCCCCTTCCCGGATGAAGTTCGAACCCGAGGAAGTTGTGATGTGCAACGTGTGGCTGGTCTATGGGACGTAAAGCTTTGGGGAGGTTGCGACGTGTCCTCGCAGCTTCTCGAAGCGTAGTAGTGTTCAGGCGAATCTATCTACATTTGGAAAACTGCAGGGCCTCTCTAGTTTGTGCGTGGCATAGAGAGAGATCCGCCAAGTAAGTGCACCCGGAACGGACACTTAGGGAAGTGTGTTTTCCTTGCAGCTCACGCTCTGCCCTGAGATCCCCTGACATGTCACCTACAAAAGAGCAGTTAGTGCTGTGTTCAGAGAGTCCGTTGAATGTTTTGGCCATCGAGCTCTGTGGAGAAAACGCAGAGGTTTGCCTTTCACTCTGCTTTGAGAGTGGTGATCCGGAGGCCTGAGGTAGCATGGTGCTGCTCAGTCAGCCAGGAAGTGTTTTCCTCTACACAGTGTTGTTCCCTGGGACGCAGTGAGGACGTGGGTGCCATAGGAAAAGCATACTAGAGATCCAGCAGTACTTCTCCAGAAGGCTGTGGAAAAACCGCTGAACGCCTCGATGTGTGAATGGGCCATCCGATCGATCCTTTGAACCGTGGAGAGAGGTGTAGATTTCCCTTTTGCAGTGGGTGATCTGGGGTGCCGCCTGGAATGCACAGGACACTCTCTGTTTCTCCAAGGACACTCTGCTCTCCGTGAAGGCACTCTAGCTGTGAAGAGCAGACAGAGAACAGCACTGTCTCAGGGAAATTTGACACCACAGGCCTTCTGCTCTCCAGGGGGGAAAATAGTGCTTTTCTCACTAGGTCACCAATATCAAAGTTGCAGTGTGCCTAGTACGTGTCGTTTCTGCCACAGTCAAAGGGTCGGAAGCGGCACCCTGTCCTTCCCCGCTGAACCTTCGTAGCAGAGCCGTTCTGCCTGCGGCGAGTGGCGTGACGTCCCCGCTGACTTGCTTTAGGCTCCGACGCCCGTACACCTTATAAAAGGGCTCTGGGTGTTTCAGGCGCAAACCGCGCCTTTCTCAGGTTGCTTCGAAAGTCAACGGCCTGCTTGGCTTAGAGAGACGGCCAGTGAGGCTTCCCAAGACAAACACTGAGGAGCGTGTTTTCTCACTGTGGCCCTGGTGCAGTGCTGTGAGCCCCTGGCCGTACACTTAAAAGACCTGCTGGACCCGTGTTTGGGTGGACTTTAGAAAGCTCAGACACTTAGCTCTCCAACGAAGAAAGCAGTGTGCTGCTTTTCACTCGGCGTTAAGGGAGAGATGCCCGGAGGCCCAAGATCCCTGAGGGTTGTGAAGTCGCCCAGGAAGGGATCCTCAGGTCTCAGTGTTCTTTCATGGGAGGTGCGGAGGACGCAGTATTCCCAGAGTTCCGAGAAGCTCACTAACGGGAAGGCACTCCGTGGACTAGGTTTTCCTGGCCAATGATGTATGCCCAATCTTCCAAATGCAATACATGGACCTTACTATGAGCCTGGCAGGCAGTGTCGTTTTCCCTTTAGGCATTGGCGCCTTTCCCATGCCTCTTGCAGGGAACTGGGAGCACCGTATTGCCCTCAGGGAAACGCCCTTTTCCTACATAGGACATTCCAGGACGTGAGACTGGCAGCAGCACTCTATTTCAGGCGGCGTGGAGGCTGCAGCGGTCCTCCTTACAGCTGGGACGTGCTGCCATGCACATACATGGCCAAACTGAACGTTCCAAACTGCCCGAGTACGATCAGTTTCCAGCGAGCCAAAACAGACAGAAGGGGGCACTCTGGCCCCTTCCCGGATGAAGTTCGAACCCGAGGAAGTTGTGATGTGCAACGTGTGGCTGGTCTATGGGACGTAAAGCTTTGGGGAGGTTGCGACGTGTCCTCGCAGCTTCTCGAAGCGTAGTAGTGTTCAGGCGAATCTATCTACATTTGGAAAACTGCAGGGCCTCTCTAGTTTGTGCGTGGCATAGAGAGAGATCCGCCAAGTAAGTGCACCCGGAACGGACACTTAGGGAAGTGTGTTTTCCTTGCAGCTCACGCTCTGCCCTGAGATCCCCTGACATGTCACCTACAAAAGAGCAGTTAGTGCTGTGTTCAGAGAGTCCGTTGAATGTTTTGGCCATCGAGCTCTGTGGAGAAAACGCAGAGGTTTGCCTTTCACTCTGCTTTGAGAGTGGTGATCCGGAGGCCTGAGGTAGCATGGTGCTGCTCAGTCAGCCAGGAAGTGTTTTCCTCTACAGAGTGTTGTTCCCTGGGACGCAGTGAGGACGTGGGTGCCATAGGAAAAGCATACTAGAGATCCAGCAGTACTTCTCCAGAAGGCTGTGGAAAAACCGCTGAACGCCTCGATGTGTGAATGGGCCATCCGATCGATCCTTTGAACCGTGGAGAGAGGTGTAGATTTCCCTTTTGCAGTGGGTGATCTGGGGTGCCGCCTGGAATGCACAGGACACTCTCTGTTTCTCCAAGGACACTCTGCTCTCCGTGAAGGCACTCTAGCTGTGAAGAGCAGACAGAGAACAGCACTGTCTCAGGGAAATTTGACACCACAGGCCTTCTGCTCTCCAGGGGGGAAAATAGTGCTTTTCTCACTAGGTCACCAATATCAAAGTTGCAGTGTGCCTAGTACGTGTCGTTTCTGCCACAGTCAAAGGGTCGGAAGCGGCACCCTGTCCTTCCCCGCTGAACCTTCGTAGCAGAGCCGTTCTGCCTGCGGCGAGTGGCGTGACGTCCCCGCTGACTTGCTTTAGGCTCCGACGCCCGTACACCTTATAAAAGGGCTCTGGGTGTTTCAGGCGCAAACCGCGCCTTTCTCAGGTTGCTTCGAAAGTCAACGGCCTGCTTGGCTTAGAGAGACGGCCAGTGAGGCTTCCCAAGACAAACACTGAGGAGCGTGTTTTCTCACTGTGGCCCTGGTGCAGTGCTGTGAGCCCCTGGCCGTACACTTAAAAGACCTGCTGGACCCGTGTTTGGGTGGACTTTAGAAAGCTCAGACACTTAGCTCTCCAACGAAGAAAGCAGTGTGCTGCTTTTCACTCGGCGTTAAGGGAGAGATGCCCGGAGGCCCAAGATCCCTGAGGGTTGTGAAGTCGCCCAGGAAGGGATCCTCAGGTCTCAGTGTTCTTTCATGGGAGGTGCGGAGGACGCAGTATTCCCAGAGTTCCGAGAAGCTCACTAACGGGAAGGCACTCCGTGGACTAGGTTTTCCTGGCCAATGATGTATGCCCAATCTTCCAAATGCAATACATGGACCTTACTATGAGCCTGGCAGGCAGTGTCGTTTTCCCTTTAGGCATTGGCGCCTTTCCCATGCCTCTTGCAGGGAACTGGGAGCACCGTATTGCCCTCAGGGAAACGCCCTTTTCCTACATAGGACATTCCAGGACGTGAGACTGGCAGCAGCACTCTATTTCAGGCGGCGTGGAGGCTGCAGCGGTCCTCCTTACAGCTGGGACGTGCTGCCATGCACATACATGGCCAAACTGAACGTTCCAAACTGCCCGAGTACGATCAGTTTCCAGCGAGCCAAAACAGACAGAAGGGGGCACTCTGGCCCCTTCCCGGATGAAGTTCGAACCCGAGGAAGTTGTGATGTGCAACGTGTGGCTGGTCTATGGGACGTAAAGCTTTGGGGAGGTTGCGACGTGTCCTCGCAGCTTCTCGAAGCGTAGTAGTGTTCAGGCGAATCTATCTACATTTGGAAAACTGCAGGGCCTCTCTAGTTTGTGCGTGGCATAGAGAGAGATCCGCCAAGTAAGTGCACCCGGAACGGACACTTAGGGAAGTGTGTTTTCCTTGCAGCTCACGCTCTGCCCTGAGATCCCCTGACATGTCACCTACAAAAGAGCAGTTAGTGCTGTGTTCAGAGAGTCCGTTGAATGTTTTGGCCATCGAGCTCTGTGGAGAAAAAGCAGAGGGTTGCCTTTCACTCTGCTTTCAAAGAGGTGATCCGGAGGCCTGAGGTAGCATGGTGCTGCTCAGTCAGCCAGGAAGTGTTTTCCTCTACAGAGTGTTGTTCCCTGGGACGCAGTGAGGACGTGGGTGCCATAGGAAAAGCATACCAGAGATCCAGCAGTACTTCTCCAGAAGGCTGTGGAAAAACCGCTGAACGCCTCGATGTGTGAATGGGCCATCCGATCGATCCTTTGAACCGTGGAGAGAGGTGTAGATTTCCCTTTTGCAGTGGGTGATCTGGGGTGCCGCCTGGACTGCACAGGACACTCTCTGTTTCTCCAAGGACACTCTGCTCTCCGTGAAGGCACTCTAGCTGTGAAGAGCAGACAGAGAACAGCACTGTCTCAGGGAAATTTGACACCACAGGCCTTCTGCTCTCCAGGGGGGAAAATAGTGCTTTTCTCACTAGGTCACCAATATCAAAGTTGCAGTGTGCCTAGTACGTGTCGTTTCTGCCACAGTCAAAGGGTCGGAAGCGGCACCCTGTCCTTCCCCGCTGAACCTTCGTAGCAGAGCCGTTCTGCCTGCGGCGAGTGGCGTGACGTCCCCGCTGACTTGCTTTAGGCTCCGACGCCCGTACACCTTATAAAAGGGCTCTGGGTGTTTCAGGCGCAAACCGCGCCTTTCTCAGGTTGCTTCGAAAGTCAACGGCCTGCTTGGCTTAGAGAGACGGCCAGTGAGGCTTCCCAAGACAAACACTGAGGAGCGTGTTTTCTCACTGTGGCCCTGGTGCAGTGCTGTGAGCCCCTGGCCGTACACTTAAAAGACCTGCTGGACCCGTGTTTGGGTGGACTTTAGAAAGCTCAGACACTTAGCTCTCCAACGAAGAAAGCAGTGTGCTGCTTTTCACTCGGCGTTAAGGGAGAGATGCCCGGAGGCCCAAGATCCCTGAGGGTTGTGAAGTCGCCCAGGAAGGGATCCTCAGGTCTCAGTGTTCTTTCATGGGAGGTGCGGAGGACGCAGTATTCCCAGAGTTCCGAGAAGCTCACTAACGGGAAGGCACTCCGTGGACTAGGTTTTCCTGGCCAATGATGTATGCCCAATCTTCCAAATGCAATACATGGACCTTACTATGAGCCTGGCAGGCAGTGTCGTTTTCCCTTTAGGCATTGGCGCCTTTCCCATGCCTCTTGCAGGGAACTGGGAGCACCGTATTGCCCTCAGGGAAACGCCCTTTTCCTACATAGGACATTCCAGGACGTGAGACTGGCAGCAGCACTCTATTTCAGGCGGCGTGGAGGCTGCAGCGGTCCTCCTTACAGCTGGGACGTGCTGCCATGCACATACATGGCCAAACTGAACGTTCCAAACTGCCCGAGTACGATCAGTTTCCAGCGAGCCAAAACAGACAGAAGGGGGCACTCTGGCCCCTTCCCGGATGAAGTTCGAACCCGAGGAAGTTGTGATGTGCAACGTGTGGCTGGTCTATGGGACGTAAAGCTTTGGGGAGGTTGCGACGTGTCCTCGCAGCTTCTCGAAGCGTAGTAGTGTTCAGGCGAATCTATCTACATTTGGAAAACTGCAGGGCCTCTCTAGTTTGTGCGTGGCATAGAGAGAGATCCGCCAAGTAAGTGCACCCGGAACGGACACTTAGGGAAGTGTGTTTTCCTTGCAGCTCACGCTCTGCCCTGAGATCCCCTGACATGTCACCTACAAAAGAGCAGTTAGTGCTGTGTTCAGAGAGTCCGTTGAATGTTTTGGCCATCGAGCTCTGTGGAGAAAACGCAGAGGTTTGCCTTTCACTCTGCTTTGAGAGTGGTGATCCGGAGGCCTGAGGTAGCATGGTGCTGCTCAGTCAGCCAGGAAGTGTTTTCCTCTACACAGTGTTGTTCCCTGGGACGCAGTGAGGACGTGGGTGCCATAGGAAAAGCATACTAGAGATCCAGCAGTACTTCTCCAGAAGGCTGTGGAAAAACCGCTGAACGCCTCGATGTGTGAATGGGCCATCCGATCGATCCTTTGAACCGTGGAGAGAGGTGTAGATTTCCCTTTTGCAGTGGGTGATCTGGGGTGCCGCCTGGAATGCACAGGACACTCTCTGTTTCTCCAAGGACACTCTGCTCTCCGTGAAGGCACTCTAGCTGTGAAGAGCAGACAGAGAACAGCACTGTCTCAGGGAAATTTGACACCACAGGCCTTCTGCTCTCCAGGGGGGAAAATAGTGCTTTTCTCACTAGGTCACCAATATCAAAGTTGCAGTGTGCCTAGTACGTGTCGTTTCTGCCACAGTCAAAGGGTCGGAAGCGGCACCCTGTCCTTCCCCGCTGAACCTTCGTAGCAGAGCCGTTCTGCCTGCGGCGAGTGGCGTGACGTCCCCGCTGACTTGCTTTAGGCTCCGACGCCCGTACACCTTATAAAAGGGCTCTGGGTGTTTCAGGCGCAAACCGCGCCTTTCTCAGGTTGCTTCGAAAGTCAACGGCCTGCTTGGCTTAGAGAGACGGCCAGTGAGGCTTCCCAAGACAAACACTGAGGAGCGTGTTTTCTCACTGTGGCCCTGGTGCAGTGCTGTGAGCCCCTGGCCGTACACTTAAAAGACCTGCTGGACCCGTGTTTGGGTGGACTTTAGAAAGCTCAGACACTTAGCTCTCCAACGAAGAAAGCAGTGTGCTGCTTTTCACTCGGCGTTAAGGGAGAGATGCCCGGAGGCCCAAGATCCCTGAGGGTTGTGAAGTCGCCCAGGAAGGGATCCTCAGGTCTCAGTGTTCTTTCATGGGAGGTGCGGAGGACGCAGTATTCCCAGAGTTCCGAGAAGCTCACTAACGGGAAGGCACTCCGTGGACTAGGTTTTCCTGGCCAATGATGTATGCCCAATCTTCCAAATGCAATACATGGACCTTACTATGAGCCTGGCAGGCAGTGTCGTTTTCCCTTTAGGCATTGGCGCCTTTCCCATGCCTCTTGCAGGGAACTGGGAGCACCGTATTGCCCTCAGGGAAACGCCCTTTTCCTACATAGGACATTCCAGGACGTGAGACTGGCAGCAGCACTCTATTTCAGGCGGCGTGGAGGCTGCAGCGGTCCTCCTTACAGCTGGGACGTGCTGCCATGCACATACATGGCCAAACTGAATGTTCCAAACTGCCCGAGTACGATCAGTTTCCAGCGAGCCAAAACAGACAGAAGGGGGCACTCTGGCCCCTTCCCGGATGAAGTTCGAACCCGAGGAAGTTGTGATGTGCAACGTGTGGCTGGTCTATGGGACGTAAAGCTTTGGGGAGGTTGCGACGTGTCCTCGCAGCTTCTCGAAGCGTAGTAGTGTTCAGGCGAATCTATCTACATTTGGAAAACTGCAGGGCCTCTCTAGTTTGTGCGTGGCATAGAGAGAGATCCGCCAAGTAAGTGCACCCGGAACGGACACTTAGGGAAGTGTGTTTTCCTTGCAGCTCACGCTCTGCCCTGAGATCCCCTGACATGTCACCTACAAAAGAGCAGTTAGTGCTGTGTTCAGAGAGTCCGTTGAATGTTTTGGCCATCGAGCTCTGTGGAGAAAACGCAGAGGTTTGCCTTTCACTCTGCTTTGAGAGTGGTGATCCGGAGGCCTGAGGTAGCATGGTGCTGCTCAGTCAGCCAGGAAGTGTTTTCCTCTACACAGTGTTGTTCCCTGGGACGCAGTGAGGACGTGGGTGCCATAGGAAAAGCATACTAGAGATCCAGCAGTACTTCTCCAGAAGGCTGTGGAAAAACCGCTGAACGCCTCGATGTGTGAATGGGCCATCCGATCGATCCTTTGAACCGTGGAGAGAGGTGTAGATTTCCCTTTTGCAGTGGGTGATCTGGGGTGCCGCCTGGAATGCACAGGACACTCTCTGTTTCTCCAAGGACACTCTGCTCTCCGTGAAGGCACTCTAGCTGTGAAGAGCAGACAGAGAACAGCACTGTCTCAGGGAAATTTGACACCACAGGCCTTCTGCTCTCCAGGGGGGAAAATAGTGCTTTTCTCACTAGGTCACCAATATCAAAGTTGCAGTGTGCCTAGTACGTGTCGTTTCTGCCACAGTCAAAGGGTCGGAAGCGGCACCCTGTCCTTCCCCGCTGAACCTTCGTAGCAGAGCCGTTCTGCCTGCGGCGAGTGGCGTGACGTCCCCGCTGACTTGCTTTAGGCTCCGACGCCCGTACACCTTATAAAAGGGCTCTGGGTGTTTCAGGCGCAAACCGCGCCTTTCTCAGGTTGCTTCGAAAGTCAACGGCCTGCTTGGCTTAGAGAGACGGCCAGTGAGGCTTCCCAAGACAAACACTGAGGAGCGTGTTTTCTCACTGTGGCCCTGGTGCAGTGCTGTGAGCCCCTGGCCGTACACTTAAAAGACCTGCTGGACCCGTGTTTGGGTGGACTTTAGAAAGCTCAGACACTTAGCTCTCCAACGAAGAAAGCAGTGTGCTGCTTTTCACTCGGCGTTAAGGGAGAGATGCCCGGAGGCCCAAGATCCCTGAGGGTTGTGAAGTCGCCCAGGAAGGGATCCTCAGGTCTCAGTGTTCTTTCATGGGAGGTGCGGAGGACGCAGTATTCCCAGAGTTCCGAGAAGCTCACTAACGGGAAGGCACTCCGTGGACTAGGTTTTCCTGGCCAATGATGTATGCCCAATCTTCCAAATGCAATACATGGACCTTACTATGAGCCTGGCAGGCAGTGTCGTTTTCCCTTTAGGCATTGGCGCCTTTCCCATGCCTCTTGCAGGGAACTGGGAGCACCGTATTGCCCTCAGGGAAACGCCCTTTTCCTACATAGGACATTCCAGGACGTGAGACTGGCAGCAGCACTCTATTTCAGGCGGCGTGGAGGCTGCAGCGGTCCTCCTTACAGCTGGGACGTGCTGCCATGCACATACATGGCCAAACTGAACGTTCCAAACTGCCCGAGTACGATCAGTTTCCAGCGAGCCAAAACAGACAGAAGGGGGCACTCTGGCCCCTTCCCGGATGAAGTTCGAACCCGAGGAAGTTGTGATGTGCAACGTGTGGCTGGTCTATGGGACGTAAAGCTTTGGGGAGGTTGCGACGTGTCCTCGCAGCTTCTCGAAGCGTAGTAGTGTTCAGGCGAATCTATCTACATTTGGAAAACTGCAGGGCCTCTCTAGTTTGTGCGTGGCATAGAGAGAGATCCGCCAAGTAAGTGCACCCGGAACGGACACTTAGGGAAGTGTGTTTTCCTTGCAGCTCACGCTCTGCCCTGAGATCCCCTGACATGTCACCTACAAAAGAGCAGTTAGTGCTGTGTTCAGAGAGTCCGTTGAATGTTTTGGCCATCGAGCTCTGTGGAGAAAACGCAGAGGTTTGCCTTTCACTCTGCTTTGAGAGTGGTGATCCGGAGGCCTGAGGTAGCATGGTGCTGCTCAGTCAGCCAGGAAGTGTTTTCCTCTACACAGTGTTGTTCCCTGGGACGCAGTGAGGACGTGGGTGCCATAGGAAAAGCATACTAGAGATCCAGCAGTACTTCTCCAGAAGGCTGTGGAAAAACCGCTGAACGCCTCGATGTGTGAATGGGCCATCCGATCGATCCTTTGAACCGTGGAGAGAGGTGTAGATTTCCCTTTTGCAGTGGGTGATCTGGGGTGCCGCCTGGAATGCACAGGACACTCTCTGTTTCTCCAAGGACACTCTGCTCTCCGTGAAGGCACTCTAGCTGTGAAGAGCAGACAGAGAACAGCACTGTCTCAGGGAAATTTGACACCACAGGCCTTCTGCTCTCCAGGGGGGAAAATAGTGCTTTTCTCACTAGGTCACCAATATCAAAGTTGCAGTGTGCCTAGTACGTGTCGTTTCTGCCACAGTCAAAGGGTCGGAAGCGGCACCCTGTCCTTCCCCGTTGAACCTTCGTAGCAGAGCCGTTCTGCCTGCGGCGAGTGGCGTGACGTCCCCGCTGACTTGCTTTAGGCTCCGACGCCCGTACACCTTATAAAAGGGCTCTGGGTGTTTCAGGCGCAAACCGCGCCTTTCTCAGGTTGCTTCGAAAGTCAACGGCCTGCGTGGCTTAGAGAGACGGCCAGTGAGGCTTCCCAAGACAAACACTGAGGAGCGTGTTTTCTCACTGTGGCCCTGGTGCAGTGCTGTGAGCCCCTGGCCGTACACTTAAAAGACCTGCTGGACCCGTGTTTGGGTGGACTTTAGAAAGCTCAGACACTTAGCTCTCCAACGAAGAAAGCAGTGTGCTGCTTTTCACTCGGCGTTAAGGGAGAGATGCCCGGAGGCCCAAGATCCCTGAGGGTTGTGAAGTCGCCCAGGAAGGGATCCTCAGGTCTCAGTGTTCTTTCATGGGAGGTGCGGAGGACGCAGTATTCCCAGAGTTCCGAGAAGCTCACTAACGGGAAGGCACTCCGTGGACTAGGTTTTCCTGGCCAATGATGTATGCCCAATCTTCCAAATGCAATACATGGACCTTACTATGAGCCTGGCAGGCAGTGTCGTTTTCCCTTTAGGCATTGGCGCCTTTCCCATGCCTCTTGCAGGGAACTGGGAGCACCGTATTGCCCTCAGGGAAACGCCCTTTTCCTACATAGGACATTCCAGGACGTGAGACTGGCAGCAGCACTCTATTTCAGGCGGCGTGGAGGCTGCAGCGGTCCTCCTTACAGCTGGGACGTGCTGCCATGCACATACATGGCCAAACTGAACGTTCCAAACTGCCCGAGTACGATCAGTTTCCAGCGAGCCAAAACAGACAGAAGGGGGCACTCTGGCCCCTTCCCGGATGAAGTTCGAACCCGAGGAAGTTGTGATGTGCAACGTGTGGCTGGTCTATGGGACGTAAAGCTTTGGGGAGGTTGCGACGTGTCCTCGCAGCTTCTCGAAGCGTAGTAGTGTTCAGGCGAATCTATCTACATTTGGAAAACTGCAGGGCCTCTCTAGTTTGTGCGTGGCATAGAGAGAGATCCGCCAAGTAAGTGCACCCGGAACGGACACTTAGGGAAGTGTGTTTTCCTTGCAGCTCACGCTCTGCCCTGAGATCCCCTGACATGTCACCTACAAAAGAGCAGTTAGTGCTGTGTTCAGAGAGTCCGTTGAATGTTTTGGCCATCGAGCTCTGTGGAGAAAACGCAGAGGTTTGCCTTTCACTCTGCTTTGAGAGTGGTGATCCGGAGGCCTGAGGTAGCATGGTGCTGCTCAGTCAGCCAGGAAGTGTTTTCCTCTACACAGTGTTGTTCCCTGGGACGCAGTGAGGACGTGGGTGCCATAGGAAAAGCATACTAGAGATCCAGCAGTACTTCTCCAGAAGGCTGTGGAAAAACCGCTGAACGCCTCGATGTGTGAATGGGCCATCCGATCGATCCTTTGAACCGTGGAGAGAGGTGTAGATTTCCCTTTTGCAGTGGGTGATCTGGGGTGCCGCCTGGAATGCACAGGACACTCTCTGTTTCTCCAAGGACACTCTGCTCTCCGTGAAGGCACTCTAGCTGTGAAGAGCAGACAGAGAACAGCACTGTCTCAGGGAAATTTGACACCACAGGCCTTCTGCTCTCCAGGGGGGAAAATAGTGCTTTTCTCACTAGGTCACCAATATCAAAGTTGCAGTGTGCCTAGTACGTGTCGTTTCTGCCACAGTCAAAGGGTCGGAAGCGGCACCCTGTCCTTCCCCGTTGAACCTTCGTAGCAGAGCCGTTCTGCCTGCGGCGAGTGGCGTGACGTCCCCGCTGACTTGCTTTAGGCTCCGACGCCCGTACACCTTATAAAAGGGCTCTGGGTGTTTCAGGCGCAAACCGCGCCTTTCTCAGGTTGCTTCGAAAGTCAACGGCCTGCTTGGCTTAGAGAGACGGCCAGTGAGGCTTCCCAAGACAAACACTGAGGAGCGTGTTTTCTCACTGTGGCCCTGGTGCAGTGCTGTGAGCCCCTGGCCGTACACTTAAAAGACCTGCTGGACCCGTGTTTGGGTGGACTTTAGAAAGCTCAGACACTTAGCTCTCCAACGAAGAAAGCAGTGTGCTGCTTTTCACTCGGCGTTAAGGGAGAGATGCCCGGAGGCCCAAGATCCCTGAGGGTTGTGAAGTCGCCCAGGAAGGGATCCTCAGGTCTCAGTGTTCTTTCATGGGAGGTGCGGAGGACGCAGTATTCCCAGAGTTCCGAGAAGCTCACTAACGGGAAGGCACTCCGTGGACTAGGTTTTCCTGGCCAATGATGTATGCCCAATCTTCCAAATGCAATACATGGACCTTACTATGAGCCTGGCAGGCAGTGTCGTTTTCCCTTTAGGCATTGGCGCCTTTCCCATGCCTCTTGCAGGGAACTGGGAGCACCGTATTGCCCTCAGGGAAACGCCCTTTTCCTACATAGGACATTCCAGGACGTGAGACTGGCAGCAGCACTCTATTTCAGGCGGCGTGGAGGCTGCAGCGGTCCTCCTTACAGCTGGGACGTGCTGCCATGCACATACATGGCCAAACTGAACGTTCCAAACTGCCCGAGTACGATCAGTTTCCAGCGAGCCAAAACAGACAGAAGGGGGCACTCTGGCCCCTTCCCGGATGAAGTTCGAACCCGAGGAAGTTGTGATGTGCAACGTGTGGCTGGTCTATGGGACGTAAAGCTTTGGGGAGGTTGCGACGTGTCCTCGCAGCTTCTCGAAGCGTAGTAGTGTTCAGGCGAATCTATCTACATTTGGAAAACTGCAGGGCCTCTCTAGTTTGTGCGTGGCATAGAGAGAGATCCGCCAAGTAAGTGCACCCGGAACGGACACTTAGGGAAGTGTGTTTTCCTTGCAGCTCACGCTCTGCCCTGAGATCCCCTGACATGTCACCTACAAAAGAGCAGTTAGTGCTGTGTTCAGAGAGTCCGTTGAATGTTTTGGCCATCGAGCTCTGTGGAGAAAACGCAGAGGTTTGCCTTTCACTCTGCTTTGAGAGTGGTGATCCGGAGGCCTGAGGTAGCATGGTGCTGCTCAGTCAGCCAGGAAGTGTTTTCCTCTACACAGTGTTGTTCCCTGGGACGCAGTGAGGACGTGGGTGCCATAGGAAAAGCATACTAGAGATCCAGCAGTACTTCTCCAGAAGGCTGTGGAAAAACCGCTGAACGCCTCGATGTGTGAATGGGCCATCCGATCGATCCTTTGAACCGTGGAGAGAGGTGTAGATTTCCCTTTTGCAGTGGGTGATCTGGGGTGCCGCCTGGAATGCACAGGACACTCTCTGTTTCTCCAAGGACACTCTGCTCTCCGTGAAGGCACTCTAGCTGTGAAGAGCAGACAGAGAACAGCACTGTCTCAGGGAAATTTGACACCACAGGCCTTCTGCTCTCCAGGGGGGAAAATAGTGCTTTTCTCACTAGGTCACCAATATCAAAGTTGCAGTGTGCCTAGTACGTGTCGTTTCTGCCACAGTCAAAGGGTCGGAAGCGGCACCCTGTCCTTCCCCGCTGAACCTTCGTAGCAGAGCCGTTCTGCCTGCGGCGAGTGGCGTGACGTCCCCGCTGACTTGCTTTAGGCTCCGACGCCCGTACACCTTATAAAAGGGCTCTGGGTGTTTCAGGCGCAAACCGCGCCTTTCTCAGGTTGCTTCGAAAGTCAACGGCCTGCTTGGCTTAGAGAGACGGCCAGTGAGGCTTCCCAAGACAAACACTGAGGAGCGTGTTTTCTCACTGTGGCCCTGGTGCAGTGCTGTGAGCCCCTGGCCGTACACTTAAAAGACCTGCTGGACCCGTGTTTGGGTGGACTTTAGAAAGCTCAGACACTTAGCTCTCCAACGAAGAAAGCAGTGTGCTGCTTTTCACTCGGCGTTAAGGGAGAGATGCCCGGAGGCCCAAGATCCCTGAGGGTTGTGAAGTCGCCCAGGAAGGGATCCTCAGGTCTCAGTGTTCTTTCATGGGAGGTGCGGAGGACGCAGTATTCCCAGAGTTCCGAGAAGCTCACTAACGGGAAGGCACTCCGTGGACTAGGTTTTCCTGGCCAATGATGTATGCCCAATCTTCCAAATGCAATACATGGACCTTACTATGAGCCTGGCAGGCAGTGTCGTTTTCCCTTTAGGCAGTGGCGCCTTTCCCATGCCTCTTGCAGGGAACTGGGAGCACCGTATTGCCCTCAGGGAAACGCCCTTTTCCTACATAGGACATTCCAGGACGTGAGACTGGCAGCAGCACTCTATTTCAGGCGGCGTGGAGGCTGCAGCGGTCCTCCTTACAGCTGGGACGTGCTGCCATGCACATACATGGCCAAACTGAACGTTCCAAACTGCCCGAGTACGATCAGTTTCCAGCGAGCCAAAACAGACAGAAGGGGGCACTCTGGCCCCTTCCCGGATGAAGTTCGAACCCGAGGAAGTTGTGATGTGCAACGTGTGGCTGGTCTATGGGACGTAAAGCTTTGGGGAGGTTGCGACGTGTCCTCGCAGCTTCTCGAAGCGTAGTAGTGTTCAGGCGAATCTATCTACATTTGGAAAACTGCAGGGCCTCTCTAGTTTGTGCGTGGCATAGAGAGAGATCCGCCAAGTAAGTGCACCCGGAACGGACACTTAGGGAAGTGTGTTTTCCTTGCAGCTCACGCTCTGCCCTGAGATCCCCTGACATGTCACCTACAAAAGAGCAGTTAGTGCTGTGTTCAGAGAGTCCGTTGAATGTTTTGGCCATCGAGCTCTGTGGAGAAAACGCAGAGGTTTGCCTTTCACTCTGCTTTGAGAGTGGTGATCCGGAGGCCTGAGGTAGCATGGTGCTGCTCAGTCAGCCAGGAAGTGTTTTCCTCTACACAGTGTTGTTCCCTGGGACGCAGTGAGGACGTGGGTGCCATAGGAAAAGCATACTAGAGATCCAGCAGTACTTCTCCAGAAGGCTGTGGAAAAACCGCTGAACGCCTCGATGTGTGAATGGGCCATCCGATCGATCCTTTGAACCGTGGAGAGAGGTGTAGATTTCCCTTTTGCAGTGGGTGATCTGGGGTGCCGCCTGGAATGCACAGGACACTCTCTGTTTCTCCAAGGACACTCTGCTCTCCGTGAAGGCACTCTAGCTGTGAAGAGCAGACAGAGAACAGCACTGTCTCAGGGAAATTTGACACCACAGGCCTTCTGCTCTCCAGGGGGGAAAATAGTGCTTTTCTCACTAGGTCACCAATATCAAAGTTGCAGTGTGCCTAGTACGTGTCGTTTCTGCCACAGTCAAAGGGTCGGAAGCGGCACCCTGTCCTTCCCCGTTGAACCTTCGTAGCAGAGCCGTTCTGCCTGCGGCGAGTGGCGTGACGTCCCCGCTGACTTGCTTTAGGCTCCGACGCCCGTACACCTTATAAAAGGGCTCTGGGTGTTTCAGGCGCAAACCGCGCCTTTCTCAGGTTGCTTCGAAAGTCAACGGCCTGCTTGGCTTAGAGAGACGGCCAGTGAGGCTTCCCAAGACAAACACTGAGGAGCGTGTTTTCTCACTGTGGCCCTGGTGCAGTGCTGTGAGCCCCTGGCCGTACACTTAAAAGACCTGCTGGACCCGTGTTTGGGTGGACTTTAGAAAGCTCAGACACTTAGCTCTCCAACGAAGAAAGCAGTGTGCTGCTTTTCACTCGGCGTTAAGGGAGAGATGCCCGGAGGCCCAAGATCCCTGAGGGTTGTGAAGTCGCCCAGGAAGGGATCCTCAGGTCTCAGTGTTCTTTCATGGGAGGTGCGGAGGACGCAGTATTCCCAGAGTTCCGAGAAGCTCACTAACGGGAAGGCACTCCGTGGACTAGGTTTTCCTGGCCAATGATGTATGCCCAATCTTCCAAATGCAATACATGGACCTTACTATGAGCCTGGCAGGCAGTGTCGTTTTCCCTTTAGGCAGTGGCGCCTTTCCCATGCCTCTTGCAGGGAACTGGGAGCACCGTATTGCCCTCAGGGAAACGCCCTTTTCCTACATAGGACATTCCAGGACGTGAGACTGGCAGCAGCACTCTATTTCAGGCGGCGTGGAGGCTGCAGCGGTCCTCCTTACAGCTGGGACGTGCTGCCATGCACATACATGGCCAAACTGAACGTTCCAAACTGCCCGAGTACGATCAGTTTCCAGCGAGCCAAAACAGACAGAAGGGGGCACTCTGGCCCCTTCCCGGATGAAGTTCGAACCCGAGG
Organism: Mesoplodon bidens; assembly: GCF_964165515.1. Lineage (NCBI taxonomy): Eukaryota > Metazoa > Chordata > Mammalia > Artiodactyla > Ziphiidae > Mesoplodon > Mesoplodon bidens. The sequence continues at coordinate 112,866 of NW_027671583.1, read as the reverse complement.
AAGTTGTGATGTGCAACGTGTGGCTGGTCTATGGGACGTAAAGCTTTGGGGAGGTTGCGACGTGTCCTCGCAGCTTCTCGAAGCGTAGTAGTGTTCAGGCGAATCTATCTACATTTGGAAAACTGCAGGGCCTCTCTAGTTTGTGCGTGGCATAGAGAGAGATCCGCCAAGTAAGTGCACCCGGAACGGACACTTAGGGAAGTGTGTTTTCCTTGCAGCTCACGCTCTGCCCTGAGATCCCCTGACATGTCACCTACAAAAGAGCAGTTAGTGCTGTGTTCAGAGAGTCCGTTGAATGTTTTGGCCATCGAGCTCTGTGGAGAAAACGCAGAGGTTTGCCTTTCACTCTGCTTTGAGAGTGGTGATCCGGAGGCCTGAGGTAGCATGGTGCTGCTCAGTCAGCCAGGAAGTGTTTTCCTCTACACAGTGTTGTTCCCTGGGACGCAGTGAGGACGTGGGTGCCATAGGAAAAGCATACTAGAGATCCAGCAGTACTTCTCCAGAAGGCTGTGGAAAAACCGCTGAACGCCTCGATGTGTGAATGGGCCATCCGATCGATCCTTTGAACCGTGGAGAGAGGTGTAGATTTCCCTTTTGCAGTGGGTGATCTGGGGTGCCGCCTGGAATGCACAGGACACTCTCTGTTTCTCCAAGGACACTCTGCTCTCCGTGAAGGCACTCTAGCTGTGAAGAGCAGACAGAGAACAGCACTGTCTCAGGGAAATTTGACACCACAGGCCTTCTGCTCTCCAGGGGGGAAAATAGTGCTTTTCTCACTAGGTCACCAATATCAAAGTTGCAGTGTGCCTAGTACGTGTCGTTTCTGCCACAGTCAAAGGGTCGGAAGCGGCACCCTGTCCTTCCCCGCTGAACCTTCGTAGCAGAGCCGTTCTGCCTGCGGCGAGTGGCGTGACGTCCCCGCTGACTTGCTTTAGGCTCCGACGCCCGTACACCTTATAAAAGGGCTCTGGGTGTTTCAGGCGCAAACCGCGCCTTTCTCAGGTTGCTTCGAAAGTCAACGGCCTGCTTGGCTTAGAGAGACGGCCAGTGAGGCTTCCCAAGACAAACACTGAGGAGCGTGTTTTCTCACTGTGGCCCTGGTGCAGTGCTGTGAGCCCCTGGCCGTACACTTAAAAGACCTGCTGGACCCGTGTTTGGGTGGACTTTAGAAAGCTCAGACACTTAGCTCTCCAACGAAGAAAGCAGTGTGCTGCTTTTCACTCGGCGTTAAGGGAGAGATGCCCGGAGGCCCAAGATCCCTGAGGGTTGTGAAGTCGCCCAGGAAGGGATCCTCAGGTCTCAGTGTTCTTTCATGGGAGGTGCGGAGGACGCAGTATTCCCAGAGTTCCGAGAAGCTCACTAACGGGAAGGCACTCCGTGGACTAGGTTTTCCTGGCCAATGATGTATGCCCAATCTTCCAAATGCAATACATGGACCTTACTATGAGCCTGGCAGGCAGTGTCGTTTTCCCTTTAGGCATTGGCGCCTTTCCCATGCCTCTTGCAGGGAACTGGGAGCACCGTATTGCCCTCAGGGAAACGCCCTTTTCCTACATAGGACATTCCAGGACGTGAGACTGGCAGCAGCACTCTATTTCAGGCGGCGTGGAGGCTGCAGCGGTCCTCCTTACAGCTGGGACGTGCTGCCATGCACATACATGGCCAAACTGAACGTTCCAAACTGCCCGAGTACGATCAGTTTCCAGCGAGCCAAAACAGACAGAAGGGGGCACTCTGGCCCCTTCCCGGATGAAGTTCGAACCCGAGGAAGTTGTGATGTGCAACGTGTGGCTGGTCTATGGGACGTAAAGCTTTGGGGAGGTTGCGACGTGTCCTCGCAGCTTCTCGAAGCGTAGTAGTGTTCAGGCGAATCTATCTACATTTGGAAAACTGCAGGGCCTCTCTAGTTTGTGCGTGGCATAGAGAGAGATCCGCCAAGTAAGTGCACCCGGAACGGACACTTAGGGAAGTGTGTTTTCCTTGCAGCTCACGCTCTGCCCTGAGATCCCCTGACATGTCACCTACAAAAGAGCAGTTAGTGCTGTGTTCAGAGAGTCCGTTGAATGTTTTGGCCATCGAGCTCTGTGGAGAAAACGCAGAGGTTTGCCTTTCACTCTGCTTTGAGAGTGGTGATCCGGAGGCCTGAGGTAGCATGGTGCTGCTCAGTCAGCCAGGAAGTGTTTTCCTCTACACAGTGTTGTTCCCTGGGACGCAGTGAGGACGTGGGTGCCATAGGAAAAGCATACTAGAGATCCAGCAGTACTTCTCCAGAAGGCTGTGGAAAAACCGCTGAACGCCTCGATGTGTGAATGGGCCATCCGATCGATCCTTTGAACCGTGGAGAGAGGTGTAGATTTCCCTTTTGCAGTGGGTGATCTGGGGTGCCGCCTGGAATGCACAGGACACTCTCTGTTTCTCCAAGGACACTCTGCTCTCCGTGAAGGCACTCTAGCTGTGAAGAGCAGACAGAGAACAGCACTGTCTCAGGGAAATTTGACACCACAGGCCTTCTGCTCTCCAGGGGGGAAAATAGTGCTTTTCTCACTAGGTCACCAATATCAAAGTTGCAGTGTGCCTAGTACGTGTCGTTTCTGCCACAGTCAAAGGGTCGGAAGCGGCACCCTGTCCTTCCCCGTTGAACCTTCGTAGCAGAGCCGTTCTGCCTGCGGCGAGTGGCGTGACGTCCCCGCTGACTTGCTTTAGGCTCCGACGCCCGTACACCTTATAAAAGGGCTCTGGGTGTTTCAGGCGCAAACCGCGCCTTTCTCAGGTTGCTTCGAAAGTCAACGGCCTGCTTGGCTTAGAGAGACGGCCAGTGAGGCTTCCCAAGACAAACACTGAGGAGCGTGTTTTCTCACTGTGGCCCTGGTGCAGTGCTGTGAGCCCCTGGCCGTACACTTAAAAGACCTGCTGGACCCGTGTTTGGGTGGACTTTAGAAAGCTCAGACACTTAGCTCTCCAACGAAGAAAGCAGTGTGCTGCTTTTCACTCGGCGTTAAGGGAGAGATGCCCGGAGGCCCAAGATCCCTGAGGGTTGTGAAGTCGCCCAGGAAGGGATCCTCAGGTCTCAGTGTTCTTTCATGGGAGGTGCGGAGGACGCAGTATTCCCAGAGTTCCGAGAAGCTCACTAACGGGAAGGCACTCCGTGGACTAGGTTTTCCTGGCCAATGATGTATGCCCAATCTTCCAAATGCAATACATGGACCTTACTATGAGCCTGGCAGGCAGTGTCGTTTTCCCTTTAGGCAGTGGCGCCTTTCCCATGCCTCTTGCAGGGAACTGGGAGCACCGTATTGCCCTCAGGGAAACGCCCTTTTCCTACATAGGACATTCCAGGACGTGAGACTGGCAGCAGCACTCTATTTCAGGCGGCGTGGAGGCTGCAGCGGTCCTCCTTACAGCTGGGACGTGCTGCCATGCACATACATGGCCAAACTGAACGTTCCAAACTGCCCGAGTACGATCAGTTTCCAGCGAGCCAAAACAGACAGAAGGGGGCACTCTGGCCCCTTCCCGGATGAAGTTCGAACCCGAGGAAGTTGTGATGTGCAACGTGTGGCTGGTCTATGGGACGTAAAGCTTTGGGGAGGTTGCGACGTGTCCTCGCAGCTTCTCGAAGCGTAGTAGTGTTCAGGCGAATCTATCTACATTTGGAAAACTGCAGGGCCTCTCTAGTTTGTGCGTGGCATAGAGAGAGATCCGCCAAGTAAGTGCACCCGGAACGGACACTTAGGGAAGTGTGTTTTCCTTGCAGCTCACGCTCTGCCCTGAGATCCCCTGACATGTCACCTACAAAAGAGCAGTTAGTGCTGTGTTCAGAGAGTCCGTTGAATGTTTTGGCCATCGAGCTCTGTGGAGAAAACGCAGAGGTTTGCCTTTCACTCTGCTTTGAGAGTGGTGATCCGGAGGCCTGAGGTAGCATGGTGCTGCTCAGTCAGCCAGGAAGTGTTTTCCTCTACACAGTGTTGTTCCCTGGGACGCAGTGAGGACGTGGGTGCCATAGGAAAAGCATACTAGAGATCCAGCAGTACTTCTCCAGAAGGCTGTGGAAAAACCGCTGAACGCCTCGATGTGTGAATGGGCCATCCGATCGATCCTTTGAACCGTGGAGAGAGGTGTAGATTTCCCTTTTGCAGTGGGTGATCTGGGGTGCCGCCTGGAATGCACAGGACACTCTCTGTTTCTCCAAGGACACTCTGCTCTCCGTGAAGGCACTCTAGCTGTGAAGAGCAGACAGAGAACAGCACTGTCTCAGGGAAATTTGACACCACAGGCCTTCTGCTCTCCAGGGGGGAAAATAGTGCTTTTCTCACTAGGTCACCAATATCAAAGTTGCAGTGTGCCTAGTACGTGTCGTTTCTGCCACAGTCAAAGGGTCGGAAGCGGCACCCTGTCCTTCCCCGCTGAACCTTCGTAGCAGAGCCGTTCTGCCTGCGGCGAGTGGCGTGACGTCCCCGCTGACTTGCTTTAGGCTCCGACGCCCGTACACCTTATAAAAGGGCTCTGGGTGTTTCAGGCGCAAACCGCGCCTTTCTCAGGTTGCTTCGAAAGTCAACGGCCTGCTTGGCTTAGAGAGACGGCCAGTGAGGCTTCCCAAGACAAACACTGAGGAGCGTGTTTTCTCACTGTGGCCCTGGTGCAGTGCTGTGAGCCCCTGGCCGTACACTTAAAAGACCTGCTGGACCCGTGTTTGGGTGGACTTTAGAAAGCTCAGACACTTAGCTCTCCAACGAAGAAAGCAGTGTGCTGCTTTTCACTCGGCGTTAAGGGAGAGATGCCCGGAGGCCCAAGATCCCTGAGGGTTGTGAAGTCGCCCAGGAAGGGATCCTCAGGTCTCAGTGTTCTTTCATGGGAGGTGCGGAGGACGCAGTATTCCCAGAGTTCCGAGAAGCTCACTAACGGGAAGGCACTCCGTGGACTAGGTTTTCCTGGCCAATGATGTATGCCCAATCTTCCAAATGCAATACATGGACCTTACTATGAGCCTGGCAGGCAGTGTCGTTTTCCCTTTAGGCAGTGGCGCCTTTCCCATGCCTCTTGCAGGGAACTGGGAGCACCGTATTGCCCTCAGGGAAACGCCCTTTTCCTACATAGGACATTCCAGGACGTGAGACTGGCAGCAGCACTCTATTTCAGGCGGCGTGGAGGCTGCAGCGGTCCTCCTTACAGCTGGGACGTGCTGCCATGCACATACATGGCCAAACTGAACGTTCCAAACTGCCCGAGTACGATCAGTTTCCAGCGAGCCAAAACAGACAGAAGGGGGCACTCTGGCCCCTTCCCGGATGAAGTTCGAACCCGAGGAAGTTGTGATGTGCAACGTGTGGCTGGTCTATGGGACGTAAAGCTTTGGGGAGGTTGCGACGTGTCCTCGCAGCTTCTCGAAGCGTAGTAGTGTTCAGGCGAATCTATCTACATTTGGAAAACTGCAGGGCCTCTCTAGTTTGTGCGTGGCATAGAGAGAGATCCGCCAAGTAAGTGCACCCGGAACGGACACTTAGGGAAGTGTGTTTTCCTTGCAGCTCACGCTCTGCCCTGAGATCCCCTGACATGTCACCTACAAAAGAGCAGTTAGTGCTGTGTTCAGAGAGTCCGTTGAATGTTTTGGCCATCGAGCTCTGTGGAGAAAACGCAGAGGTTTGCCTTTCACTCTGCTTTGAGAGTGGTGATCCGGAGGCCTGAGGTAGCATGGTGCTGCTCAGTCAGCCAGGAAGTGTTTTCCTCTACACAGTGTTGTTCCCTGGGACGCAGTGAGGACGTGGGTGCCATAGGAAAAGCATACTAGAGATCCAGCAGTACTTCTCCAGAAGGCTGTGGAAAAACCGCTGAACGCCTCGATGTGTGAATGGGCCATCCGATCGATCCTTTGAACCGTGGAGAGAGGTGTAGATTTCCCTTTTGCAGTGGGTGATCTGGGGTGCCGCCTGGAATGCACAGGACACTCTCTGTTTCTCCAAGGACACTCTGCTCTCCGTGAAGGCACTCTAGCTGTGAAGAGCAGACAGAGAACAGCACTGTCTCAGGGAAATTTGACACCACAGGCCTTCTGCTCTCCAGGGGGGAAAATAGTGCTTTTCTCACTAGGTCACCAATATCAAAGTTGCAGTGTGCCTAGTACGTGTCGTTTCTGCCACAGTCAAAGGGTCGGAAGCGGCACCCTGTCCTTCCCCGCTGAACCTTCGTAGCAGAGCCGTTCTGCCTGCGGCGAGTGGCGTGACGTCCCCGCTGACTTGCTTTAGGCTCCGACGCCCGTACACCTTATAAAAGGGCTCTGGGTGTTTCAGGCGCAAACCGCGCCTTTCTCAGGTTGCTTCGAAAGTCAACGGCCTGCTTGGCTTAGAGAGACGGCCAGTGAGGCTTCCCAAGAGAAACACTGAGGAGCGTGTTTTCTCACTGTGGCCCTGGTGCAGTGCTGTGAGCCCCTGGCCGTACACTTAAAAGACCTGCTGGACCCGTGTTTGGGTGGACTTTAGAAAGCTCAGACACTTAGCTCTCCAACGAAGAAAGCAGTGTGCTGCTTTTCACTCGGCGTTAAGGGAGAGATGCCCGGAGGCCCAAGATCCCTGAGGGTTGTGAAGTCGCCCAGGAAGGGATCCTCAGGTCTCAGTGTTCTTTCATGGGAGGTGCGGAGGACGCAGTATTCCCAGAGTTCCGAGAAGCTCACTAACGGGAAGGCACTCCGTGGACTAGGTTTTCCTGGCCAATGATGTATGCCCAATCTTCCAAATGCAATACATGGACCTTACTATGAGCCTGGCAGGCAGTGTCGTTTTCCCTTTAGGCATTGGCGCCTTTCCCATGCCTCTTGCAGGGAACTGGGAGCACCGTATTGCCCTCAGGGAAACGCCCTTTTCCTACATAGGACATTCCAGGACGTGAGACTGGCAGCAGCACTCTATTTCAGGCGGCGTGGAGGCTGCAGCGGTCCTCCTTACAGCTGGGACGTGCTGCCATGCACATACATGGCCAAACTGAACGTTCCAAACTGCCCGAGTACGATCAGTTTCCAGCGAGCCAAAACAGACAGAAGGGGGCACTCTGGCCCCTTCCCGGATGAAGTTCGAACCCGAGGAAGTTGTGATGTGCAACGTGTGGCTGGTCTATGGGACGTAAAGCTTTGGGGAGGTTGCGACGTGTCCTCGCAGCTTCTCGAAGCGTAGTAGTGTTCAGGCGAATCTATCTACATTTGGAAAACTGCAGGGCCTCTCTAGTTTGTGCGTGGCATAGAGAGAGATCCGCCAAGTAAGTGCACCCGGAACGGACACTTAGGGAAGTGTGTTTTCCTTGCAGCTCACGCTCTGCCCTGAGATCCCCTGACATGTCACCTACAAAAGAGCAGTTAGTGCTGTGTTCAGAGAGTCCGTTGAATGTTTTGGCCATCGAGCTCTGTGGAGAAAACGCAGAGGTTTGCCTTTCACTCTGCTTTGAGAGTGGTGATCCGGAGGCCTGAGGTAGCATGGTGCTGCTCAGTCAGCCAGGAAGTGTTTTCCTCTACACAGTGTTGTTCCCTGGGACGCAGTGAGGACGTGGGTGCCATAGGAAAAGCATACTAGAGATCCAGCAGTACTTCTCCAGAAGGCTGTGGAAAAACCGCTGAACGCCTCGATGTGTGAATGGGCCATCCGATCGATCCTTTGAACCGTGGAGAGAGGTGTAGATTTCCCTTTTGCAGTGGGTGATCTGGGGTGCCGCCTGGAATGCACAGGACACTCTCTGTTTCTCCAAGGACACTCTGCTCTCCGTGAAGGCACTCTAGCTGTGAAGAGCAGACAGAGAACAGCACTGTCTCAGGGAAATTTGACACCACAGGCCTTCTGCTCTCCAGGGGGGAAAATAGTGCTTTTCTCACTAGGTCACCAATATCAAAGTTGCAGTGTGCCTAGTACGTGTCGTTTCTGCCACAGTCAAAGGGTCGGAAGCGGCACCCTGTCCTTCCCCGCTGAACCTTCGTAGCAGAGCCGTTCTGCCTGCGGCGAGTGGCGTGACGTCCCCGCTGACTTGCTTTAGGCTCCGACGCCCGTACACCTTATAAAAGGGCTCTGGGTGTTTCAGGCGCAAACCGCGCCTTTCTCAGGTTGCTTCGAAAGTCAACGGCCTGCTTGGCTTAGAGAGACGGCCAGTGAGGCTTCCCAAGACAAACACTGAGGAGCGTGTTTTCTCACTGTGGCCCTGGTGCAGTGCTGTGAGCCCCTGGCCGTACACTTAAAAGACCTGCTGGACCCGTGTTTGGGTGGACTTTAGAAAGCTCAGACACTTAGCTCTCCAACGAAGAAAGCAGTGTGCTGCTTTTCACTCGGCGTTAAGGGAGAGATGCCCGGAGGCCCAAGATCCCTGAGGGTTGTGAAGTCGCCCAGGAAGGGATCCTCAGGTCTCAGTGTTCTTTCATGGGAGGTGCGGAGGACGCAGTATTCCCAGAGTTCCGAGAAGCTCACTAACGGGAAGGCACTCCGTGGACTAGGTTTTCCTGGCCAATGATGTATGCCCAATCTTCCAAATGCAATACATGGACCTTACTATGAGCCTGGCAGGCAGTGTCGTTTTCCCTTTAGGCATTGGCGCCTTTCCCATGCCTCTTGCAGGGAACTGGGAGCACCGTATTGCCCTCAGGGAAACGCCCTTTTCCTACATAGGACATTCCAGGACGTGAGACTGGCAGCAGCACTCTATTTCAGGCGGCGTGGAGGCTGCAGCGGTCCTCCTTACAGCTGGGACGTGCTGCCATGCACATACATGGCCAAACTGAACGTTCCAAACTGCCCGAGTACGATCAGTTTCCAGCGAGCCAAAACAGACAGAAGGGGGCACTCTGGCCCCTTCCCGGATGAAGTTCGAACCCGAGGAAGTTGTGATGTGCAACGTGTGGCTGGTCTATGGGACGTAAAGCTTTGGGGAGGTTGCGACGTGTCCTCGCAGCTTCTCGAAGCGTAGTAGTGTTCAGGCGAATCTATCTACATTTGGAAAACTGCAGGGCCTCTCTAGTTTGTGCGTGGCATAGAGAGAGATCCGCCAAGTAAGTGCACCCGGAACGGACACTTAGGGAAGTGTGTTTTCCTTGCAGCTCACGCTCTGCCCTGAGATCCCCTGACATGTCACCTACAAAAGAGCAGTTAGTGCTGTGTTCAGAGAGTCCGTTGAATGTTTTGGCCATCGAGCTCTGTGGAGAAAACGCAGAGGTTTGCCTTTCACTCTGCTTTGAGAGTGGTGATCCGGAGGCCTGAGGTAGCATGGTGCTGCTCAGTCAGCCAGGAAGTGTTTTCCTCTACACAGTGTTGTTCCCTGGGACGCAGTGAGGACGTGGGTGCCATAGGAAAAGCATACTAGAGATCCAGCAGTACTTCTCCAGAAGGCTGTGGAAAAACCGCTGAACGCCTCGATGTGTGAATGGGCCATCCGATCGATCCTTTGAACCGTGGAGAGAGGTGTAGATTTCCCTTTTGCAGTGGGTGATCTGGGGTGCCGCCTGGAATGCACAGGACACTCTCTGTTTCTCCAAGGACACTCTGCTCTCCGTGAAGGCACTCTAGCTGTGAAGAGCAGACAGAGAACAGCACTGTCTCAGGGAAATTTGACACCACAGGCCTTCTGCTCTCCAGGGGGGAAAATAGTGCTTTTCTCACTAGGTCACCAATATCAAAGTTGCAGTGTGCCTAGTACGTGTCGTTTCTGCCACAGTCAAAGGGTCGGAAGCGGCACCCTGTCCTTCCCCGTTGAACCTTCGTAGCAGAGCCGTTCTGCCTGCGGCGAGTGGCGTGACGTCCCCGCTGACTTGCTTTAGGCTCCGACGCCCGTACACCTTATAAAAGGGCTCTGGGTGTTTCAGGCGCAAACCGCGCCTTTCTCAGGTTGCTTCGAAAGTCAACGGCCTGCTTGGCTTAGAGAGACGGCCAGTGAGGCTTCCCAAGACAAACACTGAGGAGCGTGTTTTCTCACTGTGGCCCTGGTGCAGTGCTGTGAGCCCCTGGCCGTACACTTAAAAGACCTGCTGGACCCGTGTTTGGGTGGACTTTAGAAAGCTCAGACACTTAGCTCTCCAACGAAGAAAGCAGTGTGCTGCTTTTCACTCGGCGTTAAGGGAGAGATGCCCGGAGGCCCAAGATCCCTGAGGGTTGTGAAGTCGCCCAGGAAGGGATCCTCAGGTCTCAGTGTTCTTTCATGGGAGGTGCGGAGGACGCAGTATTCCCAGAGTTCCGAGAAGCTCACTAACGGGAAGGCACTCCGTGGACTAGGTTTTCCTGGCCAATGATGTATGCCCAATCTTCCAAATGCAATACATGGACCTTACTATGAGCCTGGCAGGCAGTGTCGTTTTCCCTTTAGGCAGTGGCGCCTTTCCCATGCCTCTTGCAGGGAACTGGGAGCACCGTATTGCCCTCAGGGAAACGCCCTTTTCCTACATAGGACATTCCAGGACGTGAGACTGGCAGCAGCACTCTATTTCAGGCGGCGTGGAGGCTGCAGCGGTCCTCCTTACAGCTGGGACGTGCTGCCATGCACATACATGGCCAAACTGAACGTTCCAAACTGCCCGAGTACGATCAGTTTCCAGCGAGCCAAAACAGACAGAAGGGGGCACTCTGGCCCCTTCCCGGATGAAGTTCGAACCCGAGGAAGTTGTGATGTGCAACGTGTGGCTGGTCTATGGGACGTAAAGCTTTGGGGAGGTTGCGACGTGTCCTCGCAGCTTCTCGAAGCGTAGTAGTGTTCAGGCGAATCTATCTACATTTGGAAAACTGCAGGGCCTCTCTAGTTTGTGCGTGGCATAGAGAGAGATCCGCCAAGTAAGTGCACCCGGAACGGACACTTAGGGAAGTGTGTTTTCCTTGCAGCTCACGCTCTGCCCTGAGATCCCCTGACATGTCACCTACAAAAGAGCAGTTAGTGCTGTGTTCAGAGAGTCCGTTGAATGTTTTGGCCATCGAGCTCTGTGGAGAAAACGCAGAGGTTTGCCTTTCACTCTGCTTTGAGAGTGGTGATCCGGAGGCCTGAGGTAGCATGGTGCTGCTCAGTCAGCCAGGAAGTGTTTTCCTCTACACAGTGTTGTTCCCTGGGACGCAGTGAGGACGTGGGTGCCATAGGAAAAGCATACTAGAGATCCAGCAGTACTTCTCCAGAAGGCTGTGGAAAAACCGCTGAACGCCTCGATGTGTGAATGGGCCATCCGATCGATCCTTTGAACCGTGGAGAGAGGTGTAGATTTCCCTTTTGCAGTGGGTGATCTGGGGTGCCGCCTGGAATGCACAGGACACTCTCTGTTTCTCCAAGGACACTCTGCTCTCCGTGAAGGCACTCTAGCTGTGAAGAGCAGACAGAGAACAGCACTGTCTCAGGGAAATTTGACACCACAGGCCTTCTGCTCTCCAGGGGGGAAAATAGTGCTTTTCTCACTAGGTCACCAATATCAAAGTTGCAGTGTGCCTAGTACGTGTCGTTTCTGCCACAGTCAAAGGGTCGGAAGCGGCACCCTGTCCTTCCCCGTTGAACCTTCGTAGCAGAGCCGTTCTGCCTGCGGCGAGTGGCGTGACGTCCCCGCTGACTTGCTTTAGGCTCCGACGCCCGTACACCTTATAAAAGGGCTCTGGGTGTTTCAGGCGCAAACCGCGCCTTTCTCAGGTTGCTTCGAAAGTCAACGGCCTGCTTGGCTTAGAGAGACGGCCAGTGAGGCTTCCCAAGACAAACACTGAGGAGCGTGTTTTCTCACTGTGGCCCTGGTGCAGTGCTGTGAGCCCCTGGCCGTACACTTAAAAGACCTGCTGGACCCGTGTTTGGGTGGACTTTAGAAAGCTCAGACACTTAGCTCTCCAACGAAGAAAGCAGTGTGCTGCTTTTCACTCGGCGTTAAGGGAGAGATGCCCGGAGGCCCAAGATCCCTGAGGGTTGTGAAGTCGCCCAGGAAGGGATCCTCAGGTCTCAGTGTTCTTTCATGGGAGGTGCGGAGGACGCAGTATTCCCAGAGTTCCGAGAAGCTCACTAACGGGAAGGCACTCCGTGGACTAGGTTTTCCTGGCCAATGATGTATGCCCAATCTTCCAAATGCAATACATGGACCTTACTATGAGCCTGGCAGGCAGTGTCGTTTTCCCTTTAGGCAGTGGCGCCTTTCCCATGCCTCTTGCAGGGAACTGGGAGCACCGTATTGCCCTCAGGGAAACGCCCTTTTCCTACATAGGACATTCCAGGACGTGAGACTGGCAGCAGCACTCTATTTCAGGCGGCGTGGAGGCTGCAGCGGTCCTCCTTACAGCTGGGACGTGCTGCCATGCACATACATGGCCAAACTGAACGTTCCAAACTGCCCGAGTACGATCAGTTTCCAGCGAGCCAAAACAGACAGAAGGGGGCACTCTGGCCCCTTCCCGGATGAAGTTCGAACCCGAGGAAGTTGTGATGTGCAACGTGTGGCTGGTCTATGGGACGTAAAGCTTTGGGGAGGTTGCGACGTGTCCTCGCAGCTTCTCGAAGCGTAGTAGTGTTCAGGCGAATCTATCTACATTTGGAAAACTGCAGGGCCTCTCTAGTTTGTGCGTGGCATAGAGAGAGATCCGCCAAGTAAGTGCACCCGGAACGGACACTTAGGGAAGTGTGTTTTCCTTGCAGCTCACGCTCTGCCCTGAGATCCCCTGACATGTCACCTACAAAAGAGCAGTTAGTGCTGTGTTCAGAGAGTCCGTTGAATGTTTTGGCCATCGAGCTCTGTGGAGAAAACGCAGAGGTTTGCCTTTCACTCTGCTTTGAGAGTGGTGATCCGGAGGCCTGAGGTAGCATGGTGCTGCTCAGTCAGCCAGGAAGTGTTTTCCTCTACACAGTGTTGTTCCCTGGGACGCAGTGAGGACGTGGGTGCCATAGGAAAAGCATACTAGAGATCCAGCAGTACTTCTCCAGAAGGCTGTGGAAAAACCGCTGAACGCCTCGATGTGTGAATGGGCCATCCGATCGATCCTTTGAACCGTGGAGAGAGGTGTAGATTTCCCTTTTGCAGTGGGTGATCTGGGGTGCCGCCTGGAATGCACAGGACACTCTCTGTTTCTCCAAGGACACTCTGCTCTCCGTGAAGGCACTCTAGCTGTGAAGAGCAGACAGAGAACAGCACTGTCTCAGGGAAATTTGACACCACAGGCCTTCTGCTCTCCAGGGGGGAAAATAGTGCTTTTCTCACTAGGTCACCAATATCAAAGTTGCAGTGTGCCTAGTACGTGTCGTTTCTGCCACAGTCAAAGGGTCGGAAGCGGCACCCTGTCCTTCCCCGCTGAACCTTCGTAGCAGAGCCGTTCTGCCTGCGGCGAGTGGCGTGACGTCCCCGCTGACTTGCTTTAGGCTCCGACGCCCGTACACCTTATAAAAGGGCTCTGGGTGTTTCAGGCGCAAACCGCGCCTTTCTCAGGTTGCTTCGAAAGTCAACGGCCTGCTTGGCTTAGAGAGACGGCCAGTGAGGCTTCCCAAGACAAACACTGAGGAGCGTGTTTTCTCACTGTGGCCCTGGTGCAGTGCTGTGAGCCCCTGGCCGTACACTTAAAAGACCTGCTGGACCCGTGTTTGGGTGGACTTTAGAAAGCTCAGACACTTAGCTCTCCAACGAAGAAAGCAGTGTGCTGCTTTTCACTCGGCGTTAAGGGAGAGATGCCCGGAGGCCCAAGATCCCTGAGGGTTGTGAAGTCGCCCAGGAAGGGATCCTCAGGTCTCAGTGTTCTTTCATGGGAGGTGCGGAGGACGCAGTATTCCCAGAGTTCCGAGAAGCTCACTAACGGGAAGGCACTCCGTGGACTAGGTTTTCCTGGCCAATGATGTATGCCCAATCTTCCAAATGCAATACATGGACCTTACTATGAGCCTGGCAGGCAGTGTCGTTTTCCCTTTAGGCATTGGCGCCTTTCCCATGCCTCTTGCAGGGAACTGGGAGCACCGTATTGCCCTCAGGGAAACGCCCTTTTCCTACATAGGACATTCCAGGACGTGAGACTGGCAGCAGCACTCTATTTCAGGCGGCGTGGAGGCTGCAGCGGTCCTCCTTACAGCTGGGACGTGCTGCCATGCACATACATGGCCAAACTGAACGTTCCAAACTGCCCGAGTACGATCAGTTTCCAGCGAGCCAAAACAGACAGAAGGGGGCACTCTGGCCCCTTCCCGGATGAAGTTCGAACCCGAGGAAGTTGTGATGTGCAACGTGTGGCTGGTCTATGGGACGTAAAGCTTTGGGGAGGTTGCGACGTGTCCTCGCAGCTTCTCGAAGCGTAGTAGTGTTCAGGCGAATCTATCTACATTTGGAAAACTGCAGGGCCTCTCTAGTTTGTGCGTGGCATAGAGAGAGATCCGCCAAGTAAGTGCACCCGGAACGGACACTTAGGGAAGTGTGTTTTCCTTGCAGCTCACGCTCTGCCCTGAGATCCCCTGACATGTCACCTACAAAAGAGCAGTTAGTGCTGTGTTCAGAGAGTCCGTTGAATGTTTTGGCCATCGAGCTCTGTGGAGAAAACGCAGAGGTTTGCCTTTCACTCTGCTTTGAGAGTGGTGATCCGGAGGCCTGAGGTAGCATGGTGCTGCTCAGTCAGCCAGGAAGTGTTTTCCTCTACACAGTGTTGTTCCCTGGGACGCAGTGAGGACGTGGGTGCCATAGGAAAAGCATACTAGAGATCCAGCAGTACTTCTCCAGAAGGCTGTGGAAAAACCGCTGAACGCCTCGATGTGTGAATGGGCCATCCGATCGATCCTTTGAACCGTGGAGAGAGGTGTAGATTTCCCTTTTGCAGTGGGTGATCTGGGGTGCCGCCTGGAATGCACAGGACACTCTCTGTTTCTCCAAGGACACTCTGCTCTCCGTGAAGGCACTCTAGCTGTGAAGAGCAGACAGAGAACAGCACTGTCTCAGGGAAATTTGACACCACAGGCCTTCTGCTCTCCAGGGGGGAAAATAGTGCTTTTCTCACTAGGTCACCAATATCAAAGTTGCAGTGTGCCTAGTACGTGTCGTTTCTGCCACAGTCAAAGGGTCGGAAGCGGCACCCTGTCCTTCCCCGTTGAACCTTCGTAGCAGAGCCGTTCTGCCTGCGGCGAGTGGCGTGACGTCCCCGCTGACTTGCTTTAGGCTCCGACGCCCGTACACCTTATAAAAGGGCTCTGGGTGTTTCAGGCGCAAACCGCGCCTTTCTCAGGTTGCTTCGAAAGTCAACGGCCTGCTTGGCTTAGAGAGACGGCCAGTGAGGCTTCCCAAGACAAACACTGAGGAGCGTGTTTTCTCACTGTGGCCCTGGTGCAGTGCTGTGAGCCCCTGGCCGTACACTTAAAAGACCTGCTGGACCCGTGTTTGGGTGGACTTTAGAAAGCTCAGACACTTAGCTCTCCAACGAAGAAAGCAGTGTGCTGCTTTTCACTCGGCGTTAAGGGAGAGATGCCCGGAGGCCCAAGATCCCTGAGGGTTGTGAAGTCGCCCAGGAAGGGATCCTCAGGTCTCAGTGTTCTTTCATGGGAGGTGCGGAGGACGCGGTATTCCCAGAGTTCCGAGAAGCTCACTAACGGGAAGGCACTCCGTGGACTAGGTTTTCCTGGCCAATGATGTATGCCCAATCTTCCAAATGCAATACATGGACCTTACTATGAGCCTGGCAGGCAGTGTCGTTTTCCCTTTAGGCATTGGCGCCTTTCCCATGCCTCTTGCAGGGAACTGGGAGCACCGTATTGCCCTCAGGGAAACGCCCTTTTCCTACATAGGACATTCCAGGACGTGAGACTGGCAGCAGCACTCTATTTCAGGCGGCGTGGAGGCTGCAGCGGTCCTCCTTACAGCTGGGACGTGCTGCCATGCACATACATGGCCAAACTGAACGTTCCAAACTGCCCGAGTACGATCAGTTTCCAGCGAGCCAAAACAGACAGAAGGGGGCACTCTGGCCCCTTCCCGGATGAAGTTCGAACCCGAGGAAGTTGTGATGTGCAACGTGTGGCTGGTCTATGGGACGTAAAGCTTTGGGGAGGTTGCGACGTGTCCTCGCAGCTTCTCGAAGCGTAGTAGTGTTCAGGCGAATCTATCTACATTTGGAAAACTGCAGGGCCTCTCTAGTTTGTGCGTGGCATAGAGAGAGATCCGCCAAGTAAGTGCACCCGGAACGGACACTTAGGGAAGTGTGTTTTCCTTGCAGCTCACGCTCTGCCCTGAGATCCCCTGACATGTCACCTACAAAAGAGCAGTTAGTGCTGTGTTCAGAGAGTCCGTTGAATGTTTTGGCCATCGAGCTCTGTGGAGAAAAAGCAGAGGTTTGCCTTTCACTCTGCTTTGAGAGTGGTGATCCGGAGGCCTGAGGTAGCATGGTGCTGCTCAGTCAGCCAGGAAGTGTTTTCCTCTACACAGTGTTGTTCCCTGGGACGCAGTGAGGACGTGGGTGCCATAGGAAAAGCATACTAGAGATCCAGCAGTACTTCTCCAGAAGGCTGTGGAAAAACCGCTGAACGCCTCGATGTGTGAATGGGCCATCCGATCGATCCTTTGAACCGTGGAGAGAGGTGTAGATTTCCCTTTTGCAGTGGGTGATCTGGGGTGCCGCCTGGAATGCACAGGACACTCTCTGTTTCTCCAAGGACACTCTGCTCTCCGTGAAGGCACTCTAGCTGTGAAGAGCAGACAGAGAACAGCACTGTCTCAGGGAAATTTGACACCACAGGCCTTCTGCTCTCCAGGGGGGAAAATAGTGCTTTTCTCACTAGGTCACCAATATCAAAGTTGCAGTGTGCCTAGTACGTGTCGTTTCTGCCACAGTCAAAGGGTCGGAAGCGGCACCCTGTCCTTCCCCGCTGAACCTTCGTAGCAGAGCCGTTCTGCCTGCGGCGAGTGGCGTGACGTCCCCGCTGACTTGCTTTAGGCTCCGACGCCCGTACACCTTATAAAAGGGCTCTGGGTGTTTCAGGCGCAAACCGCGCCTTTCTCAGGTTGCTTCGAAAGTCAACGGCCTGCTTGGCTTAGAGAGACGGCCAGTGAGGCTTCCCAAGACAAACACTGAGGAGCGTGTTTTCTCACTGTGGCCCTGGTGCAGTGCTGTGAGCCCCTGGCCGTACACTTAAAAGACCTGCTGGACCCGTGTTTGGGTGGACTTTAGAAAGCTCAGACACTTAGCTCTCCAACGAAGAAAGCAGTGTGCTGCTTTTCACTCGGCGTTAAGGGAGAGATGCCCGGAGGCCCAAGATCCCTGAGGGTTGTGAAGTCGCCCAGGAAGGGATCCTCAGGTCTCAGTGTTCTTTCATGGGAGGTGCGGAGGACGCAGTATTCCCAGAGTTCCGAGAAGCTCACTAACGGGAAGGCACTCCGTGGACTAGGTTTTCCTGGCCAATGATGTATGCCCAATCTTCCAAATGCAATACATGGACCTTACTATGAGCCTGGCAGGCAGTGTCGTTTTCCCTTTAGGCATTGGCGCCTTTCCCATGCCTCTTGCAGGGAACTGGGAGCACCGTATTGCCCTCAGGGAAACGCCCTTTTCCTACATAGGACATTCCAGGACGTGAGACTGGCAGCAGCACTCTATTTCAGGCGGCGTGGAGGCTGCAGCGGTCCTCCTTACAGCTGGGACGTGCTGCCATGCACATACATGGCCAAACTGAACGTTCCAAACTGCCCGAGTACGATCAGTTTCCAGCGAGCCAAAACAGACAGAAGGGGGCACTCTGGCCCCTTCCCGGATGAAGTTCGAACCCGAGGAAGTTGTGATGTGCAACGTGTGGCTGGTCTATGGGACGTAAAGCTTTGGGGAGGTTGCGACGTGTCCTCGCAGCTTCTCGAAGCGTAGTAGTGTTCAGGCGAATCTATCTACATTTGGAAAACTGCAGGGCCTCTCTAGTTTGTGCGTGGCATAGAGAGAGATCCGCCAAGTAAGTGCACCCGGAACGGACACTTAGGGAAGTGTGTTTTCCTTGCAGCTCACGCTCTGCCCTGAGATCCCCTGACATGTCACCTACAAAAGAGCAGTTAGTGCTGTGTTCAGAGAGTCCGTTGAATGTTTTGGCCATCGAGCTCTGTGGAGAAAAAGCAGAGGTTTGCCTTTCACTCTGCTTTGAGAGTGGTGATCCGGAGGCCTGAGGTAGCATGGTGCTGCTCAGTCAGCCAGGAAGTGTTTTCCTCTACACAGTGTTGTTCCCTGGGACGCAGTGAGGACGTGGGTGCCATAGGAAAAGCATACTAGAGATCCAGCAGTACTTCTCCAGAAGGCTGTGGAAAAACCGCTGAACGCCTCGATGTGTGAATGGGCCATCCGATCGATCCTTTGAACCGTGGAGAGAGGTGTAGATTTCCCTTTTGCAGTGGGTGATCTGGGGTGCCGCCTGGAATGCACAGGACACTCTCTGTTTCTCCAAGGACACTCTGCTCTCCGTGAAGGCACTCTAGCTGTGAAGAGCAGACAGAGAACAGCACTGTCTCAGGGAAATTTGACACCACAGGCCTTCTGCTCTCCAGGGGGGAAAATAGTGCTTTTCTCACTAGGTCACCAATATCAAAGTTGCAGTGTGCCTAGTACGTGTCGTTTCTGCCACAGTCAAAGGGTCGGAAGCGGCACCCTGTCCTTCCCCGTTGAACCTTCGTAGCAGAGCCGTTCTGCCTGCGGCGAGTGGCGTGACGTCCCCGCTGACTTGCTTTAGGCTCCGACGCCCGTACACCTTATAAAAGGGCTCTGGGTGTTTCAGGCGCAAACCGCGCCTTTCTCAGGTTGCTTCGAAAGTCAACGGCCTGCTTGGCTTAGAGAGACGGCCAGTGAGGCTTCCCAAGACAAACACTGAGGAGCGTGTTTTCTCACTGTGGCCCTGGTGCAGTGCTGTGAGCCCCTGGCCGTACACTTAAAAGACCTGCTGGACCCGTGTTTGGGTGGACTTTAGAAAGCTCAGACACTTAGCTCTCCAACGAAGAAAGCAGTGTGCTGCTTTTCACTCGGCGTTAAGGGAGAGATGCCCGGAGGCCCAAGATCCCTGAGGGTTGTGAAGTCGCCCAGGAAGGGATCCTCAGGTCTCAGTGTTCTTTCATGGGAGGTGCGGAGGACGCAGTATTCCCAGAGTTCCGAGAAGCTCACTAACGGGAAGGCACTCCGTGGACTAGGTTTTCCTGGCCAATGATGTATGCCCAATCTTCCAAATGCAATACATGGACCTTACTATGAGCCTGGCAGGCAGTGTCGTTTTCCCTTTAGGCATTGGCGCCTTTCCCATGCCTCTTGCAGGGAACTGGGAGCACCGTATTGCCCTCAGGGAAACGCCCTTTTCCTACATAGGACATTCCAGGACGTGAGACTGGCAGCAGCACTCTATTTCAGGCGGCGTGGAGGCTGCAGCGGTCCTCCTTACAGCTGGGACGTGCTGCCATGCACATACATGGCCAAACTGAACGTTCCAAACTGCCCGAGTACGATCAGTTTCCAGCGAGCCAAAACAGACAGAAGGGGGCACTCTGGCCCCTTCCCGGATGAAGTTCGAACCCGAGGAAGTTGTGATGTGCAACGTGTGGCTGGTCTATGGGACGTAAAGCTTTGGGGAGGTTGCGACGTGTCCTCGCAGCTTCTCGAAGCGTAGTAGTGTTCAGGCGAATCTATCTACATTTGGAAAACTGCAGGGCCTCTCTAGTTTGTGCGTGGCATAGAGAGAGATCCGCCAAGTAAGTGCACCCGGAACGGACACTTAGGGAAGTGTGTTTTCCTTGCAGCTCACGCTCTGCCCTGAGATCCCCTGACATGTCACCTACAAAAGAGCAGTTAGTGCTGTGTTCAGAGAGTCCGTTGAATGTTTTGGCCATCGAGCTCTGTGGAGAAAACGCAGAGGTTTGCCTTTCACTCTGCTTTGAGAGTGGTGATCCGGAGGCCTGAGGTAGCATGGTGCTGCTCAGTCAGCCAGGAAGTGTTTTCCTCTACACAGTGTTGTTCCCTGGGACGCAGTGAGGACGTGGGTGCCATAGGAAAAGCATACTAGAGATCCAGCAGTACTTCTCCAGAAGGCTGTGGAAAAACCGCTGAACGCCTCGATGTGTGAATGGGCCATCCGATCGATCCTTTGAACCGTGGAGAGAGGTGTAGATTTCCCTTTTGCAGTGGGTGATCTGGGGTGCCGCCTGGAATGCACAGGACACTCTCTGTTTCTCCAAGGACACTCTGCTCTCCGTGAAGGCACTCTAGCTGTGAAGAGCAGACAGAGAACAGCACTGTCTCAGGGAAATTTGACACCACAGGCCTTCTGCTCTCCAGGGGGGAAAATAGTGCTTTTCTCACTAGGTCACCAATATCAAAGTTGCAGTGTGCCTAGTACGTGTCGTTTCTGCCACAGTCAAAGGGTCGGAAGCGGCACCCTGTCCTTCCCCGTTGAACCTTCGTAGCAGAGCCGTTCTGCCTGCGGCGAGTGGCGTGACGTCCCCGCTGACTTGCTTTAGGCTCCGACGCCCGTACACCTTATAAAAGGGCTCTGGGTGTTTCAGGCGCAAACCGCGCCTTTCTCAGGTTGCTTCGAAAGTCAACGGCCTGCTTGGCTTAGAGAGACGGCCAGTGAGGCTTCCCAAGACAAACACTGAGGAGCGTGTTTTCTCACTGTGGCCCTGGTGCAGTGCTGTGAGCCCCTGGCCGTACACTTAAAAGACCTGCTGGACCCGTGTTTGGGTGGACTTTAGAAAGCTCAGACACTTAGCTCTCCAACGAAGAAAGCAGTGTGCTGCTTTTCACTCGGCGTTAAGGGAGAGATGCCCGGAGGCCCAAGATCCCTGAGGGTTGTGAAGTCGCCCAGGAAGGGATCCTCAGGTCTCAGTGTTCTTTCATGGGAGGTGCGGAGGACGCAGTATTCCCAGAGTTCCGAGAAGCTCACTAACGGGAAGGCACTCCGTGGACTAGGTTTTCCTGGCCAATGATGTATGCCCAATCTTCCAAATGCAATACATGGACCTTACTATGAGCCTGGCAGGCAGTGTCGTTTTCCCTTTAGGCATTGGCGCCTTTCCCATGCCTCTTGCAGGGAACTGGGAGCACCGTATTGCCCTCAGGGAAACGCCCTTTTCCTACATAGGACATTCCAGGACGTGAGACTGGCAGCAGCACTCTATTTCAGGCGGCGTGGAGGCTGCAGCGGTCCTCCTTACAGCTGGGACGTGCTGCCATGCACATACATGGCCAAACTGAACGTTCCAAACTGCCCGAGTACGATCAGTTTCCAGCGAGCCAAAACAGACAGAAGGGGGCACTCTGGCCCCTTCCCGGATGAAGTTCGAACCCGAGGAAGTTGTGATGTGCAACGTGTGGCTGGTCTATGGGACGTAAAGCTTTGGGGAGGTTGCGACGTGTCCTCGCAGCTTCTCGAAGCGTAGTAGTGTTCAGGCGAATCTATCTACATTTGGAAAACTGCAGGGCCTCTCTAGTTTGTGCGTGGCATAGAGAGAGATCCGCCAAGTAAGTGCACCCGGAACGGACACTTAGGGAAGTGTGTTTTCCTTGCAGCTCACGCTCTGCCCTGAGATCCCCTGACATGTCACCTACAAAAGAGCAGTTAGTGCTGTGTTCAGAGAGTCCGTTGAATGTTTTGGCCATCGAGCTCTGTGGAGAAAACGCAGAGGTTTGCCTTTCACTCTGCTTTGAGAGTGGTGATCCGGAGGCCTGAGGTAGCATGGTGCTGCTCAGTCAGCCAGGAAGTGTTTTCCTCTACACAGTGTTGTTCCCTGGGACGCAGTGAGGACGTGGGTGCCATAGGAAAAGCATACTAGAGATCCAGCAGTACTTCTCCAGAAGGCTGTGGAAAAACCGCTGAACGCCTCGATGTGTGAATGGGCCATCCGATCGATCCTTTGAACCGTGGAGAGAGGTGTAGATTTCCCTTTTGCAGTGGGTGATCTGGGGTGCCGCCTGGAATGCACAGGACACTCTCTGTTTCTCCAAGGACACTCTGCTCTCCGTGAAGGCACTCTAGCTGTGAAGAGCAGACAGAGAACAGCACTGTCTCAGGGAAATTTGACACCACAGGCCTTCTGCTCTCCAGGGGGGAAAATAGTGCTTTTCTCACTAGGTCACCAATATCAAAGTTGCAGTGTGCCTAGTACGTGTCGTTTCTGCCACAGTCAAAGGGTCGGAAGCGGCACCCTGTCCTTCCCCGTTGAACCTTCGTAGCAGAGCCGTTCTGCCTGCGGCGAGTGGCGTGACGTCCCCGCTGACTTGCTTTAGGCTCCGACGCCCGTACACCTTATAAAAGGGCTCTGGGTGTTTCAGGCGCAAACCGCGCCTTTCTCAGGTTGCTTCGAAAGTCAACGGCCTGCTTGGCTTAGAGAGACGGCCAGTGAGGCTTCCCAAGACAAACACTGAGGAGCGTGTTTTCTCACTGTGGCCCTGGTGCAGTGCTGTGAGCCCCTGGCCGTACACTTAAAAGACCTGCTGGACCCGTGTTTGGGTGGACTTTAGAAAGCTCAGACACTTAGCTCTCCAACGAAGAAAGCAGTGTGCTGCTTTTCACTCGGCGTTAAGGGAGAGATGCCCGGAGGCCCAAGATCCCTGAGGGTTGTGAAGTCGCCCAGGAAGGGATCCTCAGGTCTCAGTGTTCTTTCATGGGAGGTGCGGAGGACGCAGTATTCCCAGAGTTCCGAGAAGCTCACTAACGGGAAGGCACTCCGTGGACTAGGTTTTCCTGGCCAATGATGTATGCCCAATCTTCCAAATGCAATACATGGACCTTACTATGAGCCTGGCAGGCAGTGTCGTTTTCCCTTTAGGCATTGGCGCCTTTCCCATGCCTCTTGCAGGGAACTGGGAGCACCGTATTGCCCTCAGGGAAACGCCCTTTTCCTACATAGGACATTCCAGGACGTGAGACTGGCAGCAGCACTCTATTTCAGGCGGCGTGGAGGCTGCAGCGGTCCTCCTTACAGCTGGGACGTGCTGCCATGCACATACATGGCCAAACTGAACGTTCCAAACTGCCCGAGTACGATCAGTTTCCAGCGAGCCAAAACAGACAGAAGGGGGCACTCTGGCCCCTTCCCGGATGAAGTTCGAACCCGAGGAAGTTGTGATGTGCAACGTGTGGCTGGTCTATGGGACGTAAAGCTTTGGGGAGGTTGCGACGTGTCCTCGCAGCTTCTCGAAGCGTAGTAGTGTTCAGGCGAATCTATCTACATTTGGAAAACTGCAGGGCCTCTCTAGTTTGTGCGTGGCATAGAGAGAGATCCGCCAAGTAAGTGCACCCGGAACGGACACTTAGGGAAGTGTGTTTTCCTTGCAGCTCACGCTCTGCCCTGAGATCCCCTGACATGTCACCTACAAAAGAGCAGTTAGTGCTGTGTTCAGAGAGTCCGTTGAATGTTTTGGCCATCGAGCTCTGTGGAGAAAAAGCAGAGGTTTGCCTTTCACTCTGCTTTGAGAGTGGTGATCCGGAGGCCTGAGGTAGCATGGTGCTGCTCAGTCAGCCAGGAAGTGTTTTCCTCTACACAGTGTTGTTCCCTGGGACGCAGTGAGGACGTGGGTGCCATAGGAAAAGCATACTAGAGATCCAGCAGTACTTCTCCAGAAGGCTGTGGAAAAACCGCTGAACGCCTCGATGTGTGAATGGGCCATCCGATCGATCCTTTGAACCGTGGAGAGAGGTGTAGATTTCCCTTTTGCAGTGGGTGATCTGGGGTGCCGCCTGGAATGCACAGGACACTCTCTGTTTCTCCAAGGACACTCTGCTCTCCGTGAAGGCACTCTAGCTGTGAAGAGCAGACAGAGAACAGCACTGTCTCAGGGAAATTTGACACCACAGGCCTTCTGCTCTCCAGGGGGGAAAATAGTGCTTTTCTCACTAGGTCACCAATATCAAAGTTGCAGTGTGCCTAGTACGTGTCGTTTCTGCCACAGTCAAAGGGTCGGAAGCGGCACCCTGTCCTTCCCCGCTGAACCTTCGTAGCAGAGCCGTTCTGCCTGCGGCGAGTGGCGTGACGTCCCCGCTGACTTGCTTTAGGCTCCGACGCCCGTACACCTTATAAAAGGGCTCTGGGTGTTTCAGGCGCAAACCGCGCCTTTCTCAGGTTGCTTCGAAAGTCAACGGCCTGCTTGGCTTAGAGAGACGGCCAGTGAGGCTTCCCAAGACAAACACTGAGGAGCGTGTTTTCTCACTGTGGCCCTGGTGCAGTGCTGTGAGCCCCTGGCCGTACACTTAAAAGACCTGCTGGACCCGTGTTTGGGTGGACTTTAGAAAGCTCAGACACTTAGCTCTCCAACGAAGAAAGCAGTGTGCTGCTTTTCACTCGGCGTTAAGGGAGAGATGCCCGGAGGCCCAAGATCCCTGAGGGTTGTGAAGTCGCCCAGGAAGGGATCCTCAGGTCTCAGTGTTCTTTCATGGGAGGTGCGGAGGACGCAGTATTCCCAGAGTTCCGAGAAGCTCACTAACGGGAAGGCACTCCGTGGACTAGGTTTTCCTGGCCAATGATGTATGCCCAATCTTCCAAATGCAATACATGGACCTTACTATGAGCCTGGCAGGCAGTGTCGTTTTCCCTTTAGGCATTGGCGCCTTTCCCATGCCTCTTGCAGGGAACTGGGAGCACCGTATTGCCCTCAGGGAAACGCCCTTTTCCTACATAGGACATTCCAGGACGTGAGACTGGCAGCAGCACTCTATTTCAGGCGGCGTGGAGGCTGCAGCGGTCCTCCTTACAGCTGGGACGTGCTGCCATGCACATACATGGCCAAACTGAACGTTCCAAACTGCCCGAGTACGATCAGTTTCCAGCGAGCCAAAACAGACAGAAGGGGGCACTCTGGCCCCTTCCCGGATGAAGTTCGAACCCGAGGAAGTTGTGATGTGCAACGTGTGGCTGGTCTATGGGACGTAAAGCTTTGGGGAGGTTGCGACGTGTCCTCGCAGCTTCTCGAAGCGTAGTAGTGTTCAGGCGAATCTATCTACATTTGGAAAACTGCAGGGCCTCTCTAGTTTGTGCGTGGCATAGAGAGAGATCCGCCAAGTAAGTGCACCCGGAACGGACACTTAGGGAAGTGTGTTTTCCTTGCAGCTCACGCTCTGCCCTGAGATCCCCTGACATGTCACCTACAAAAGAGCAGTTAGTGCTGTGTTCAGAGAGTCCGTTGAATGTTTTGGCCATCGAGCTCTGTGGAGAAAACGCAGAGGTTTGCCTTTCACTCTGCTTTGAGAGTGGTGATCCGGAGGCCTTAGGTAGCATGGTGCTGCTCAGTCAGCCAGGAAGTGTTTTCCTCTACAGAGTGTTGTTCCCTGGGACGCAGTGAGGACGTGGGTGCCATAGGAAAAGCATACTAGAGATCCAGCAGTACTTCTCCAGAAGGCTGTGGAAAAACCGCTGAACGCCTCGATGTGTGAATGGGCCATCCGATCGATCCTTTGAACCGTGGAGAGAGGTGTAGATTTCCCTTTTGCAGTGGGTGATCTGGGGTGCCGCCTGGAATGCACAGGACACTCTCTGTTTCTCCAAGGACACTCTGCTCTCCGTGAAGGCACTCTAGCTGTGAAGAGCAGACAGAGAACAGCACTGTCTCAGGGAAATTTGACACCACAGGCCTTCTGCTCTCCAGGGGGGAAAATAGTGCTTTTCTCACTAGGTCACCAATATCAAAGTTGCAGTGTGCCTAGTACGTGTCGTTTCTGCCACAGTCAAAGGGTCGGAAGCGGCACCCTGTCCTTCCCCGTTGAACCTTCGTAGCAGAGCCGTTCTGCCTGCGGCGAGTGGCGTGACGTCCCCGCTGACTTGCTTTAGGCTCCGACGCCCGTACACCTTATAAAAGGGCTCTGGGTGTTTCAGGCGCAAACCGCGCCTTTCTCAGGTTGCTTCGAAAGTCAACGGCCTGCTTGGCTTAGAGAGACGGCCAGTGAGGCTTCCCAAGACAAACACTGAGGAGCGTGTTTTCTCACTGTGGCCCTGGTGCAGTGCTGTGAGCCCCTGGCCGTACACTTAAAAGACCTGCTGGACCCGTGTTTGGGTGGACTTTAGAAAGCTCAGACACTTAGCTCTCCAACGAAGAAAGCAGTGTGCTGCTTTTCACTCGGCGTTAAGGGAGAGATGCCCGGAGGCCCAAGATCCCTGAGGGTTGTGAAGTCGCCCAGGAAGGGATCCTCAGGTCTCAGTGTTCTTTCATGGGAGGTGCGGAGGACGCAGTATTCCCAGAGTTCCGAGAAGCTCACTAACGGGAAGGCACTCCGTGGACTAGGTTTTCCTGGCCAATGATGTATGCCCAATCTTCCAAATGCAATACATGGACCTTACTATGAGCCTGGCAGGCAGTGTCGTTTTCCCTTTAGGCATTGGCGCCTTTCCCATGCCTCTTGCAGGGAACTGGGAGCACCGTATTGCCCTCAGGGAAACGCCCTTTTCCTACATAGGACATTCCAGGACGTGAGACTGGCAGCAGCACTCTATTTCAGGCGGCGTGGAGGCTGCAGCGGTCCTCCTTACAGCTGGGACGTGCTGCCATGCACATACATGGCCAAACTGAACGTTCCAAACTGCCCGAGTACGATCAGTTTCCAGCGAGCCAAAACAGACAGAAGGGGGCACTCTGGCCCCTTCCCGGATGAAGTTCGACCCGAGGAAGTTGTGATGTGCAACGTGTGGCTGGTCTATGGGACGTAAAGCTTTGGGGAGGTTGCGACGTGTCCTCGCAGCTTCTCGAAGCGTAGTAGTGTTCAGGCGAATCTATCTACATTTGGAAAACTGCAGGGCCTCTCTAGTTTGTGCGTGGCATAGAGAGAGATCCGCCAAGTAAGTGCACCCGGAACGGACACTTAGGGAAGTGTGTTTTCCTTGCAGCTCACGCTCTGCCCTGAGATCCCCTGACATGTCACCTACAAAAGAGCAGTTAGTGCTGTGTTCAGAGAGTCCGTTGAATGTTTTGGCCATCGAGCTCTGTGGAGAAAACGCAGAGGTTTGCCTTTCACTCTGCTTTGAGAGTGGTGATCCGGAGGCCTGAGGTAGCATGGTGCTGCTCAGTCAGCCAGGAAGTGTTTTCCTCTACACAGTGTTGTTCCCTGGGACGCAGTGAGGACGTGGGTGCCATAGGAAAAGCATACTAGAGATCCAGCAGTACTTCTCCAGAAGGCTGTGGAAAAACCGCTGAACGCCTCGATGTGTGAATGGGCCATCCGATCGATCCTTTGAACCGTGGAGAGAGGTGTAGATTTCCCTTTTGCAGTGGGTGATCTGGGGTGCCGCCTGGAATGCACAGGACACTCTCTGTTTCTCCAAGGACACTCTGCTCTCCGTGAAGGCACTCTAGCTGTGAAGAGCAGACAGAGAACAGCACTGTCTCAGGGAAATTTGACACCACAGGCCTTCTGCTCTCCAGGGGGGAAAATAGTGCTTTTCTCACTAGGTCACCAATATCAAAGTTGCAGTGTGCCTAGTACGTGTCGTTTCTGCCACAGTCAAAGGGTCGGAAGCGGCACCCTGTCCTTCCCCGCTGAACCTTCGTAGCAGAGCCGTTCTGCCTGCGGCGAGTGGCGTGACGTCCCCGCTGACTTGCTTTAGGCTCCGACGCCCGTACACCTTATAAAAGGGCTCTGGGTGTTTCAGGCGCAAACCGCGCCTTTCTCAGGTTGCTTCGAAAGTCAACGGCCTGCTTGGCTTAGAGAGACGGCCAGTGAGGCTTCCCAAGACAAACACTGAGGAGCGTGTTTTCTCACTGTGGCCCTGGTGCAGTGCTGTGAGCCCCTGGCCGTACACTTAAAAGACCTGCTGGACCCGTGTTTGGGTGGACTTTAGAAAGCTCAGACACTTAGCTCTCCAACGAAGAAAGCAGTGTGCTGCTTTTCACTCGGCGTTAAGGGAGAGATGCCCGGAGGCCCAAGATCCCTGAGGGTTGTGAAGTCGCCCAGGAAGGGATCCTCAGGTCTCAGTGTTCTTTCATGGGAGGTGCGGAGGACGCAGTATTCCCAGAGTTCCGAGAAGCTCACTAACGGGAAGGCACTCCGTGGACTAGGTTTTCCTGGCCAATGATGTATGCCCAATCTTCCAAATGCAATACATGGACCTTACTATGAGCCTGGCAGGCAGTGTCGTTTTCCCTTTAGGCATTGGCGCCTTTCCCATGCCTCTTGCAGGGAACTGGGAGCACCGTATTGCCCTCAGGGAAACGCCCTTTTCCTACATAGGACATTCCAGGACGTGAGACTGGCAGCAGCACTCTATTTCAGGCGGCGTGGAGGCTGCAGCGGTCCTCCTTACAGCTGGGACGTGCTGCCATGCACATACATGGCCAAACTGAACGTTCCAAACTGCCCGAGTACGATCAGTTTCCAGCGAGCCAAAACAGACAGAAGGGGGCACTCTGGCCCCTTCCCGGATGAAGTTCGAACCCGAGGAAGTTGTGATGTGAAACCTGTGGCTGGTCTATGGGACGTAAAGCTTTGGGGAGGTTGCGACGTGTCCTCGCAGCTTCTCGAAGCGTAGTAGTGTTCAGGCGAATCTATCTACATTTGGAAAACTGCAGGGCCTCTCTAGTTTGTGCGTGGCATAGAGAGAGATCCGCCAAGTAAGTGCACCCGGAACGGACACTTAGGGAAGTGTGTTTTCCTTGCAGCTCACGCTCTGCCCTGAGATCCCCTGACATGTCACCTACAAAAGAGCAGTTAGTGCTGTGTTCAGAGAGTCCGTTGAATGTTTTGGCCATCGAGCTCTGTGGAGAAAACGCAGAGGTTTGCCTTTCACTCTGCTTTGAGAGTGGTGATCCGGAGGCCTGAGGTAGCATGGTGCTGCTCAGTCAGCCAGGAAGTGTTTTCCTCTACACAGTGTTGTTCCCTGGGACGCAGTGAGGACGTGGGTGCCATAGGAAAAGCATACTAGAGATCCAGCAGTACTTCTCCAGAAGGCTGTGGAAAAACCGCTGAACGCCTCGATGTGTGAATGGGCCATCCGATCGATCCTTTGAACCGTGGAGAGAGGTGTAGATTTCCCTTTTGCAGTGGGTGATCTGGGGTGCCGCCTGGAATGCACAGGACACTCTCTGTTTCTCCAAGGACACTCTGCTCTCCGTGAAGGCACTCTAGCTGTGAAGAGCAGACAGAGAACAGCACTGTCTCAGGGAAATTTGACACCACAGGCCTTCTGCTCTCCAGGGGGGAAAATAGTGCTTTTCTCACTAGGTCACCAATATCAAAGTTGCAGTGTGCCTAGTACGTGTCGTTTCTGCCACAGTCAAAGGGTCGGAAGCGGCACCCTGTCCTTCCCCGTTGAACCTTCGTAGCAGAGCCGTTCTGCCTGCGGCGAGTGGCGTGACGTCCCCGCTGACTTGCTTTAGGCTCCGACGCCCGTACACCTTATAAAAGGGCTCTGGGTGTTTCAGGCGCAAACCGCGCCTTTCTCAGGTTGCTTCGAAAGTCAACGGCCTGCTTGGCTTAGAGAGACGGCCAGTGAGGCTTCCCAAGACAAACACTGAGGAGCGTGTTTTCTCACTGTGGCCCTGGTGCAGTGCTGTGAGCCCCTGGCCGTACACTTAAAAGACCTGCTGGACCCGTGTTTGGGTGGACTTTAGAAAGCTCAGACACTTAGCTCTCCAACGAAGAAAGCAGTGTGCTGCTTTTCACTCGGCGTTAAGGGAGAGATGCCCGGAGGCCCAAGATCCCTGAGGGTTGTGAAGTCGCCCAGGAAGGGATCCTCAGGTCTCAGTGTTCTTTCATGGGAGGTGCGGAGGACGCAGTATTCCCAGAGTTCCGAGAAGCTCACTAACGGGAAGGCACTCCGTGGACTAGGTTTTCCTGGCCAATGATGTATGCCCAATCTTCCAAATGCAATACATGGACCTTACTATGAGCCTGGCAGGCAGTGTCGTTTTCCCTTTAGGCATTGGCGCCTTTCCCATGCCTCTTGCAGGGAACTGGGAGCACCGTATTGCCCTCAGGGAAACGCCCTTTTCCTACATAGGACATTCCAGGACGTGAGACTGGCAGCAGCACTCTATTTCAGGCGGCGTGGAGGCTGCAGCGGTCCTCCTTACAGCTGGGACGTGCTGCCATGCACATACATGGCCAAACTGAACGTTCCAAACTGCCCGAGTACGATCAGTTTCCAGCGAGCCAAAACAGACAGAAGGGGGCACTCTGGCCCCTTCCCGGATGAAGTTCGAACCCGAGGAAGTTGTGATGTGAAACCTGTGGCTGGTCTATGGGACGTAAAGCTTTGGGGAGGTTGCGACGTGTCCTCGCAGCTTCTCGAAGCGTAGTAGTGTTCAGGCGAATCTATCTACATTTGGAAAACTGCAGGGCCTCTCTAGTTTGTGCGTGGCATAGAGAGAGATCCGCCAAGTAAGTGCACCCGGAACGGACACTTAGGGAAGTGTGTTTTCCTTGCAGCTCACGCTCTGCCCTGAGATCCCCTGACATGTCACCTACAAAAGAGCAGTTAGTGCTGTGTTCAGAGAGTCCGTTGAATGTTTTGGCCATCGAGCTCTGTGGAGAAAACGCAGAGGTTTGCCTTTCACTCTGCTTTGAGAGTGGTGATCCGGAGGCCTGAGGTAGCATGGTGCTGCTCAGTCAGCCAGGAAGTGTTTTCCTCTACACAGTGTTGTTCCCTGGGACGCAGTGAGGACGTGGGTGCCATAGGAAAAGCATACTAGAGATCCAGCAGTACTTCTCCAGAAGGCTGTGGAAAAACCGCTGAACGCCTCGATGTGTGAATGGGCCATCCGATCGATCCTTTGAACCGTGGAGAGAGGTGTAGATTTCCCTTTTGCAGTGGGTGATCTGGGGTGCCGCCTGGAATGCACAGGACACTCTCTGTTTCTCCAAGGACACTCTGCTCTCCGTGAAGGCACTCTAGCTGTGAAGAGCAGACAGAGAACAGCACTGTCTCAGGGAAATTTGACACCACAGGCCTTCTGCTCTCCAGGGGGGAAAATAGTGCTTTTCTCACTAGGTCACCAATATCAAAGTTGCAGTGTGCCTAGTACGTGTCGTTTCTGCCACAGTCAAAGGG
The DNA here is from genome assembly GCF_964165515.1 of Mesoplodon bidens. Taxonomy (NCBI): domain Eukaryota; kingdom Metazoa; phylum Chordata; class Mammalia; order Artiodactyla; family Ziphiidae; genus Mesoplodon; species Mesoplodon bidens. The sequence goes on along the minus strand of NW_027671583.1, from coordinate 81,971 downwards.
TCGGAAGCGGCACCCTGTCCTTCCCCGTTGAACCTTCGTAGCAGAGCCGTTCTGCCTGCGGCGAGTGGCGTGACGTCCCCGCTGACTTGCTTTAGGCTCCGACGCCCGTACACCTTATAAAAGGGCTCTGGGTGTTTCAGGCGCAAACCGCGCCTTTCTCAGGTTGCTTCGAAAGTCAACGGCCTGCTTGGCTTAGAGAGACGGCCAGTGAGGCTTCCCAAGACAAACACTGAGGAGCGTGTTTTCTCACTGTGGCCCTGGTGCAGTGCTGTGAGCCCCTGGCCGTACACTTAAAAGACCTGCTGGACCCGTGTTTGGGTGGACTTTAGAAAGCTCAGACACTTAGCTCTCCAACGAAGAAAGCAGTGTGCTGCTTTTCACTCGGCGTTAAGGGAGAGATGCCCGGAGGCCCAAGATCCCTGAGGGTTGTGAAGTCGCCCAGGAAGGGATCCTCAGGTCTCAGTGTTCTTTCATGGGAGGTGCGGAGGACGCAGTATTCCCAGAGTTCCGAGAAGCTCACTAACGGGAAGGCACTCCGTGGACTAGGTTTTCCTGGCCAATGATGTATGCCCAATCTTCCAAATGCAATACATGGACCTTACTATGAGCCTGGCAGGCAGTGTCGTTTTCCCTTTAGGCATTGGCGCCTTTCCCATGCCTCTTGCAGGGAACTGGGAGCACCGTATTGCCCTCAGGGAAACGCCCTTTTCCTACATAGGACATTCCAGGACGTGAGACTGGCAGCAGCACTCTATTTCAGGCGGCGTGGAGGCTGCAGCGGTCCTCCTTACAGCTGGGACGTGCTGCCATGCACATACATGGCCAAACTGAACGTTCCAAACTGCCCGAGTACGATCAGTTTCCAGCGAGCCAAAACAGACAGAAGGGGGCACTCTGGCCCCTTCCCGGATGAAGTTCGAACCCGAGGAAGTTGTGATGTGCAACGTGTGGCTGGTCTATGGGACGTAAAGCTTTGGGGAGGTTGCGACGTGTCCTCGCAGCTTCTCGAAGCGTAGTAGTGTTCAGGCGAATCTATCTACATTTGGAAAACTGCAGGGCCTCTCTAGTTTGTGCGTGGCATAGAGAGAGATCCGCCAAGTAAGTGCACCCGGAACGGACACTTAGGGAAGTGTGTTTTCCTTGCAGCTCACGCTCTGCCCTGAGATCCCCTGACATGTCACCTACAAAAGAGCAGTTAGTGCTGTGTTCAGAGAGTCCGTTGAATGTTTTGGCCATCGAGCTCTGTGGAGAAAACGCAGAGGTTTGCCTTTCACTCTGCTTTGAGAGTGGTGATCCGGAGGCCTGAGGTAGCATGGTGCTGCTCAGTCAGCCAGGAAGTGTTTTCCTCTACACAGTGTTGTTCCCTGGGACGCAGTGAGGACGTGGGTGCCATAGGAAAAGCATACTAGAGATCCAGCAGTACTTCTCCAGAAGGCTGTGGAAAAACCGCTGAACGCCTCGATGTGTGAATGGGCCATCCGATCGATCCTTTGAACCGTGGAGAGAGGTGTAGATTTCCCTTTTGCAGTGGGTGATCTGGGGTGCCGCCTGGAATGCACAGGACACTCTCTGTTTCTCCAAGGACACTCTGCTCTCCGTGAAGGCACTCTAGCTGTGAAGAGCAGACAGAGAACAGCACTGTCTCAGGGAAATTTGACACCACAGGCCTTCTGCTCTCCAGGGGGGAAAATAGTGCTTTTCTCACTAGGTCACCAATATCAAAGTTGCAGTGTGCCTAGTACGTGTCGTTTCTGCCACAGTCAAAGGGTCGGAAGCGGCACCCTGTCCTTCCCCGTTGAACCTTCGTAGCAGGGCCGTTCTGCCTGCGGCGAGTGGCGTGACGTCCCCGCTGACTTGCTTTAGGCTCCGACGCCCGTACACCTTATAAAAGGGCTCTGGGTGTTTCAGGCGCAAACCGCGCCTTTCTCAGGTTGCTTCGAAAGTCAACGGCCTGCTTGGCTTAGAGAGACGGCCAGTGAGGCTTCCCAAGACAAACACTGAGGAGCGTGTTTTCTCACTGTGGCCCTGGTGCAGTGCTGTGAGCCCCTGGCCGTACACTTAAAAGACCTGCTGGACCCGTGTTTGGGTGGACTTTAGAAAGCTCAGACACTTAGCTCTCCAACGAAGAAAGCAGTGTGCTGCTTTTCACTCGGCGTTAAGGGAGAGATGCCCGGAGGCCCAAGATCCCTGAGGGTTGTGAAGTCGCCCAGGAAGGGATCCTCAGGTCTCAGTGTTCTTTCATGGGAGGTGCGGAGGACGCAGTATTCCCAGAGTTCCGAGAAGCTCACTAACGGGAAGGCACTCCGTGGACTAGGTTTTCCTGGCCAATGATGTATGCCCAATCTTCCAAATGCAATACATGGACCTTACTATGAGCCTGGCAGGCAGTGTCGTTTTCCCTTTAGGCATTGGCGCCTTTCCCATGCCTCTTGCAGGGAACTGGGAGCACCGTATTGCCCTCAGGGAAACGCCCTTTTCCTACATAGGACATTCCAGGACGTGAGACTGGCAGCAGCACTCTATTTCAGGCGGCGTGGAGGCTGCAGCGGTCCTCCTTACAGCTGGGACGTGCTGCCATGCACATACATGGCCAAACTGAACGTTCCAAACTGCCCGAGTACGATCAGTTTCCAGCGAGCCAAAACAGACAGAAGGGGGCACTCTGGCCCCTTCCCGGATGAAGTTCGAACCCGAGGAAGTTGTGATGTGCAACGTGTGGCTGGTCTATGGGACGTAAAGCTTTGGGGAGGTTGCGACGTGTCCTCGCAGCTTCTCGAAGCGTAGTAGTGTTCAGGCGAATCTATCTACATTTGGAAAACTGCAGGGCCTCTCTAGTTTGTGCGTGGCATAGAGAGAGATCCGCCAAGTAAGTGCACCCGGAACGGACACTTAGGGAAGTGTGTTTTCCTTGCAGCTCACGCTCTGCCCTGAGATCCCCTGACATGTCACCTACAAAAGAGCAGTTAGTGCTGTGTTCAGAGAGTCCGTTGAATGTTTTGGCCATCGAGCTCTGTGGAGAAAAAGCAGAGGTTTGCCTTTCACTCTGCTTTGAGAGTGGTGATCCGGAGGCCTGAGGTAGCATGGTGCTGCTCAGTCAGCCAGGAAGTGTTTTCCTCTACACAGTGTTGTTCCCTGGGACGCAGTGAGGACGTGGGTGCCATAGGAAAAGCATACTAGAGATCCAGCAGTACTTCTCCAGAAGGCTGTGGAAAAACCGCTGAACGCCTCGATGTGTGAATGGGCCATCCGATCGATCCTTTGAACCGTGGAGAGAGGTGTAGATTTCCCTTTTGCAGTGGGTGATCTGGGGTGCCGCCTGGAATGCACAGGACACTCTCTGTTTCTCCAAGGACACTCTGCTCTCCGTGAAGGCACTCTAGCTGTGAAGAGCAGACAGAGAACAGCACTGTCTCAGGGAAATTTGACACCACAGGCCTTCTGCTCTCCAGGGGGGAAAATAGTGCTTTTCTCACTAGGTCACCAATATCAAAGTTGCAGTGTGCCTAGTACGTGTCGTTTCTGCCACAGTCAAAGGGTCGGAAGCGGCACCCTGTCCTTCCCCGTTGAACCTTCGTAGCAGGGCCGTTCTGCCTGCGGCGAGTGGCGTGACGTCCCCGCTGACTTGCTTTAGGCTCCGACGCCCGTACACCTTATAAAAGGGCTCTGGGTGTTTCAGGCGCAAACCGCGCCTTTCTCAGGTTGCTTCGAAAGTCAACGGCCTGCTTGGCTTAGAGAGACGGCCAGTGAGGCTTCCCAAGACAAACACTGAGGAGCGTGTTTTCTCACTGTGGCCCTGGTGCAGTGCTGTGAGCCCCTGGCCGTACACTTAAAAGACCTGCTGGACCCGTGTTTGGGTGGACTTTAGAAAGCTCAGACACTTAGCTCTCCAACGAAGAAAGCAGTGTGCTGCTTTTCACTCGGCGTTAAGGGAGAGATGCCCGGAGGCCCAAGATCCCTGAGGGTTGTGAAGTCGCCCAGGAAGGGATCCTCAGGTCTCAGTGTTCTTTCATGGGAGGTGCGGAGGACGCAGTATTCCCAGAGTTCCGAGAAGCTCACTAACGGGAAGGCACTCCGTGGACTAGGTTTTCCTGGCCAATGATGTATGCCCAATCTTCCAAATGCAATACATGGACCTTACTATGAGCCTGGCAGGCAGTGTCGTTTTCCCTTTAGGCATTGGCGCCTTTCCCATGCCTCTTGCAGGGAACTGGGAGCACCGTATTGCCCTCAGGGAAACGCCCTTTTCCTACATAGGACATTCCAGGACGTGAGACTGGCAGCAGCACTCTATTTCAGGCGGCGTGGAGGCTGCAGCGGTCCTCCTTACAGCTGGGACGTGCTGCCATGCACATACATGGCCAAACTGAACGTTCCAAACTGCCCGAGTACGATCAGTTTCCAGCGAGCCAAAACAGACAGAAGGGGGCACTCTGGCCCCTTCCCGGATGAAGTTCGAACCCGAGGAAGTTGTGATGTGCAACGTGTGGCTGGTCTATGGGACGTAAAGCTTTGGGGAGGTTGCGACGTGTCCTCGCAGCTTCTCGAAGCGTAGTAGTGTTCAGGCGAATCTATCTACATTTGGAAAACTGCAGGGCCTCTCTAGTTTGTGCGTGGCATAGAGAGAGATCCGCCAAGTAAGTGCACCCGGAACGGACACTTAGGGAAGTGTGTTTTCCTTGCAGCTCACGCTCTGCCCTGAGATCCCCTGACATGTCACCTACAAAAGAGCAGTTAGTGCTGTGTTCAGAGAGTCCGTTGAATGTTTTGGCCATCGAGCTCTGTGGAGAAAACGCAGAGGTTTGCCTTTCACTCTGCTTTGAGAGTGGTGATCCGGAGGCCTGAGGTAGCATGGTGCTGCTCAGTCAGCCAGGAAGTGTTTTCCTCTACACAGTGTTGTTCCCTGGGACGCAGTGAGGACGTGGGTGCCATAGGAAAAGCATACTAGAGATCCAGCAGTACTTCTCCAGAAGGCTGTGGAAAAACCGCTGAACGCCTCGATGTGTGAATGGGCCATCCGATCGATCCTTTGAACCGTGGAGAGAGGTGTAGATTTCCCTTTTGCAGTGGGTGATCTGGGGTGCCGCCTGGAATGCACAGGACACTCTCTGTTTCTCCAAGGACACTCTGCTCTCCGTGAAGGCACTCTAGCTGTGAAGAGCAGACAGAGAACAGCACTGTCTCAGGGAAATTTGACACCACAGGCCTTCTGCTCTCCAGGGGGGAAAATAGTGCTTTTCTCACTAGGTCACCAATATCAAAGTTGCAGTGTGCCTAGTACGTGTCGTTTCTGCCACAGTCAAAGGGTCGGAAGCGGCACCCTGTCCTTCCCCGTTGAACCTTCGTAGCAGGGCCGTTCTGCCTGCGGCGAGTGGCGTGACGTCCCCGCTGACTTGCTTTAGGCTCCGACGCCCGTACACCTTATAAAAGGGCTCTGGGTGTTTCAGGCGCAAACCGCGCCTTTCTCAGGTTGCTTCGAAAGTCAACGGCCTGCTTGGCTTAGAGAGACGGCCAGTGAGGCTTCCCAAGACAAACACTGAGGAGCGTGTTTTCTCACTGTGGCCCTGGTGCAGTGCTGTGAGCCCCTGGCCGTACACTTAAAAGACCTGCTGGACCCGTGTTTGGGTGGACTTTAGAAAGCTCAGACACTTAGCTCTCCAACGAAGAAAGCAGTGTGCTGCTTTTCACTCGGCGTTAAGGGAGAGATGCCCGGAGGCCCAAGATCCCTGAGGGTTGTGAAGTCGCCCAGGAAGGGATCCTCAGGTCTCAGTGTTCTTTCATGGGAGGTGCGGAGGACGCAGTATTCCCAGAGTTCCGAGAAGCTCACTAACGGGAAGGCACTCCGTGGACTAGGTTTTCCTGGCCAATGATGTATGCCCAATCTTCCAAATGCAATACATGGACCTTACTATGAGCCTGGCAGGCAGTGTCGTTTTCCCTTTAGGCATTGGCGCCTTTCCCATGCCTCTTGCAGGGAACTGGGAGCACCGTATTGCCCTCAGGGAAACGCCCTTTTCCTACATAGGACATTCCAGGACGTGAGACTGGCAGCAGCACTCTATTTCAGGCGGCGTGGAGGCTGCAGCGGTCCTCCTTACAGCTGGGACGTGCTGCCATGCACATACATGGCCAAACTGAACGTTCCAAACTGCCCGAGTACGATCAGTTTCCAGCGAGCCAAAACAGACAGAAGGGGGCACTCTGGCCCCTTCCCGGATGAAGTTCGAACCCGAGGAAGTTGTGATGTGCAACGTGTGGCTGGTCTATGGGACGTAAAGCTTTGGGGAGGTTGCGACGTGTCCTCGCAGCTTCTCGAAGCGTAGTAGTGTTCAGGCGAATCTATCTACATTTGGAAAACTGCAGGGCCTCTCTAGTTTGTGCGTGGCATAGAGAGAGATCCGCCAAGTAAGTGCACCCGGAACGGACACTTAGGGAAGTGTGTTTTCCTTGCAGCTCACGCTCTGCCCTGAGATCCCCTGACATGTCACCTACAAAAGAGCAGTTAGTGCTGTGTTCAGAGAGTCCGTTGAATGTTTTGGCCATCGAGCTCTGTGGAGAAAACGCAGAGGTTTGCCTTTCACTCTGCTTTGAGAGTGGTGATCCGGAGGCCTTAGGTAGCATGGTGCTGCTCAGTCAGCCAGGAAGTGTTTTCCTCTACAGAGTGTTGTTCCCTGGGACGCAGTGAGGACGTGGGTGCCATAGGAAAAGCATACTAGAGATCCAGCAGTACTTCTCCAGAAGGCTGTGGAAAAACCGCTGAACGCCTCGATGTGTGAATGGGCCATCCGATCGATCCTTTGAACCGTGGAGAGAGGTGTAGATTTCCCTTTTGCAGTGGGTGATCTGGGGTGCCGCCTGGAATGCACAGGACACTCTCTGTTTCTCCAAGGACACTCTGCTCTCCGTGAAGGCACTCTAGCTGTGAAGAGCAGACAGAGAACAGCACTGTCTCAGGGAAATTTGACACCACAGGCCTTCTGCTCTCCAGGGGGGAAAATAGTGCTTTTCTCACTAGGTCACCAATATCAAAGTTGCAGTGTGCCTAGTACGTGTCGTTTCTGCCACAGTCAAAGGGTCGGAAGCGGCACCCTGTCCTTCCCCGTTGAACCTTCGTAGCAGGGCCGTTCTGCCTGCGGCGAGTGGCGTGACGTCCCCGCTGACTTGCTTTAGGCTCCGACGCCCGTACACCTTATAAAAGGGCTCTGGGTGTTTCAGGCGCAAACCGCGCCTTTCTCAGGTTGCTTCGAAAGTCAACGGCCTGCTTGGCTTAGAGAGACGGCCAGTGAGGCTTCCCAAGACAAACACTGAGGAGCGTGTTTTCTCACTGTGGCCCTGGTGCAGTGCTGTGAGCCCCTGGCCGTACACTTAAAAGACCTGCTGGACCCGTGTTTGGGTGGACTTTAGAAAGCTCAGACACTTAGCTCTCCAACGAAGAAAGCAGTGTGCTGCTTTTCACTCGGCGTTAAGGGAGAGATGCCCGGAGGCCCAAGATCCCTGAGGGTTGTGAAGTCGCCCAGGAAGGGATCCTCAGGTCTCAGTGTTCTTTCATGGGAGGTGCGGAGGACGCAGTATTCCCAGAGTTCCGAGAAGCTCACTAACGGGAAGGCACTCCGTGGACTAGGTTTTCCTGGCCAATGATGTATGCCCAATCTTCCAAATGCAATACATGGACCTTACTATGAGCCTGGCAGGCAGTGTCGTTTTCCCTTTAGGCATTGGCGCCTTTCCCATGCCTCTTGCAGGGAACTGGGAGCACCGTATTGCCCTCAGGGAAACGCCCTTTTCCTACATAGGACATTCCAGGACGTGAGACTGGCAGCAGCACTCTATTTCAGGCGGCGTGGAGGCTGCAGCGGTCCTCCTTACAGCTGGGACGTGCTGCCATGCACATACATGGCCAAACTGAACGTTCCAAACTGCCCGAGTACGATCAGTTTCCAGCGAGCCAAAACAGACAGAAGGGGGCACTCTGGCCCCTTCCCGGATGAAGTTCGAACCCGAGGAAGTTGTGATGTGCAACGTGTGGCTGGTCTATGGGACGTAAAGCTTTGGGGAGGTTGCGACGTGTCCTCGCAGCTTCTCGAAGCGTAGTAGTGTTCAGGCGAATCTATCTACATTTGGAAAACTGCAGGGCCTCTCTAGTTTGTGCGTGGCATAGAGAGAGATCCGCCAAGTAAGTGCACCCGGAACGGACACTTAGGGAAGTGTGTTTTCCTTGCAGCTCACGCTCTGCCCTGAGATCCCCTGACATGTCACCTACAAAAGAGCAGTTAGTGCTGTGTTCAGAGAGTCCGTTGAATGTTTTGGCCATCGAGCTCTGTGGAGAAAACGCAGAGGTTTGCCTTTCACTCTGCTTTGAGAGTGGTGATCCGGAGGCCTGAGGTAGCATGGTGCTGCTCAGTCAGCCAGGAAGTGTTTTCCTCTACACAGTGTTGTTCCCTGGGACGCAGTGAGGACGTGGGTGCCATAGGAAAAGCATACTAGAGATCCAGCAGTACTTCTCCAGAAGGCTGTGGAAAAACCGCTGAACGCCTCGATGTGTGAATGGGCCATCCGATCGATCCTTTGAACCGTGGAGAGAGGTGTAGATTTCCCTTTTGCAGTGGGTGATCTGGGGTGCCGCCTGGAATGCACAGGACACTCTCTGTTTCTCCAAGGACACTCTGCTCTCCGTGAAGGCACTCTAGCTGTGAAGAGCAGACAGAGAACAGCACTGTCTCAGGGAAATTTGACACCACAGGCCTTCTGCTCTCCAGGGGGGAAAATAGTGCTTTTCTCACTAGGTCACCAATATCAAAGTTGCAGTGTGCCTAGTACGTGTCGTTTCTGCCACAGTCAAAGGGTCGGAAGCGGCACCCTGTCCTTCCCCGTTGAACCTTCGTAGCAGAGCCGTTCTGCCTGCGGCGAGTGGCGTGACGTCCCCGCTGACTTGCTTTAGGCTCCGACGCCCGTACACCTTATAAAAGGGCTCTGGGTGTTTCAGGCGCAAACCGCGCCTTTCTCAGGTTGCTTCGAAAGTCAACGGCCTGCTTGGCTTAGAGAGACGGCCAGTGAGGCTTCCCAAGACAAACACTGAGGAGCGTGTTTTCTCACTGTGGCCCTGGTGCAGTGCTGTGAGCCCCTGGCCGTACACTTAAAAGACCTGCTGGACCCGTGTTTGGGTGGACTTTAGAAAGCTCAGACACTTAGCTCTCCAACGAAGAAAGCAGTGTGCTGCTTTTCACTCGGCGTTAAGGGAGAGATGCCCGGAGGCCCAAGATCCCTGAGGGTTGTGAAGTCGCCCAGGAAGGGATCCTCAGGTCTCAGTGTTCTTTCATGGGAGGTGCGGAGGACGCAGTATTCCCAGAGTTCCGAGAAGCTCACTAACGGGAAGGCACTCCGTGGACTAGGTTTTCCTGGCCAATGATGTATGCCCAATCTTCCAAATGCAATACATGGACCTTACTATGAGCCTGGCAGGCAGTGTCGTTTTCCCTTTAGGCATTGGCGCCTTTCCCATGCCTCTTGCAGGGAACTGGGAGCACCGTATTGCCCTCAGGGAAACGCCCTTTTCCTACATAGGACATTCCAGGACGTGAGACTGGCAGCAGCACTCTATTTCAGGCGGCGTGGAGGCTGCAGCGGTCCTCCTTACAGCTGGGACGTGCTGCCATGCACATACATGGCCAAACTGAACGTTCCAAACTGCCCGAGTACGATCAGTTTCCAGCGAGCCAAAACAGACAGAAGGGGGCACTCTGGCCCCTTCCCGGATGAAGTTCGAACCCGAGGAAGTTGTGATGTGAAACCTGTGGCTGGTCTATGGGACGTAAAGCTTTGGGGAGGTTGCGACGTGTCCTCGCAGCTTCTCGAAGCGTAGTAGTGTTCAGGCGAATCTATCTACATTTGGAAAACTGCAGGGCCTCTCTAGTTTGTGCGTGGCATAGAGAGAGATCCGCCAAGTAAGTGCACCCGGAACGGACACTTAGGGAAGTGTGTTTTCCTTGCAGCTCACGCTCTGCCCTGAGATCCCCTGACATGTCACCTACAAAAGAGCAGTTAGTGCTGTGTTCAGAGAGTCCGTTGAATGTTTTGGCCATCGAGCTCTGTGGAGAAAACGCAGAGGTTTGCCTTTCACTCTGCTTTGAGAGTGGTGATCCGGAGGCCTGAGGTAGCATGGTGCTGCTCAGTCAGCCAGGAAGTGTTTTCCTCTACACAGTGTTGTTCCCTGGGACGCAGTGAGGACGTGGGTGCCATAGGAAAAGCATACTAGAGATCCAGCAGTACTTCTCCAGAAGGCTGTGGAAAAACCGCTGAACGCCTCGATGTGTGAATGGGCCATCCGATCGATCCTTTGAACCGTGGAGAGAGGTGTAGATTTCCCTTTTGCAGTGGGTGATCTGGGGTGCCGCCTGGAATGCACAGGACACTCTCTGTTTCTCCAAGGACACTCTGCTCTCCGTGAAGGCACTCTAGCTGTGAAGAGCAGACAGAGAACAGCACTGTCTCAGGGAAATTTGACACCACAGGCCTTCTGCTCTCCAGGGGGGAAAATAGTGCTTTTCTCACTAGGTCACCAATATCAAAGTTGCAGTGTGCCTAGTACGTGTCGTTTCTGCCACAGTCAAAGGGTCGGAAGCGGCACCCTGTCCTTCCCCGTTGAACCTTCGTAGCAGAGCCGTTCTGCCTGCGGCGAGTGGCGTGACGTCCCCGCTGACTTGCTTTAGGCTCCGACGCCCGTACACCTTATAAAAGGGCTCTGGGTGTTTCAGGCGCAAACCGCGCCTTTCTCAGGTTGCTTCGAAAGTCAACGGCCTGCTTGGCTTAGAGAGACGGCCAGTGAGGCTTCCCAAGACAAACACTGAGGAGCGTGTTTTCTCACTGTGGCCCTGGTGCAGTGCTGTGAGCCCCTGGCCGTACACTTAAAAGACCTGCTGGACCCGTGTTTGGGTGGACTTTAGAAAGCTCAGACACTTAGCTCTCCAACGAAGAAAGCAGTGTGCTGCTTTTCACTCGGCGTTAAGGGAGAGATGCCCGGAGGCCCAAGATCCCTGAGGGTTGTGAAGTCGCCCAGGAAGGGATCCTCAGGTCTCAGTGTTCTTTCATGGGAGGTGCGGAGGACGCAGTATTCCCAGAGTTCCGAGAAGCTCACTAACGGGAAGGCACTCCGTGGACTAGGTTTTCCTGGCCAATGATGTATGCCCAATCTTCCAAATGCAATACATGGACCTTACTATGAGCCTGGCAGGCAGTGTCGTTTTCCCTTTAGGCATTGGCGCCTTTCCCATGCCTCTTGCAGGGAACTGGGAGCACCGTATTGCCCTCAGGGAAACGCCCTTTTCCTACATAGGACATTCCAGGACGTGAGACTGGCAGCAGCACTCTATTTCAGGCGGCGTGGAGGCTGCAGCGGTCCTCCTTACAGCTGGGACGTGCTGCCATGCACATACATGGCCAAACTGAACGTTCCAAACTGCCCGAGTACGATCAGTTTCCAGCGAGCCAAAACAGACAGAAGGGGGCACTCTGGCCCCTTCCCGGATGAAGTTCGAACCCGAGGAAGTTGTGATGTGCAACGTGTGGCTGGTCTATGGGACGTAAAGCTTTGGGGAGGTTGCGACGTGTCCTCGCAGCTTCTCGAAGCGTAGTAGTGTTCAGGCGAATCTATCTACATTTGGAAAACTGCAGGGCCTCTCTAGTTTGTGCGTGGCATAGAGAGAGATCCGCCAAGTAAGTGCACCCGGAACGGACACTTAGGGAAGTGTGTTTTCCTTGCAGCTCACGCTCTGCCCTGAGATCCCCTGACATGTCACCTACAAAAGAGCAGTTAGTGCTGTGTTCAGAGAGTCCGTTGAATGTTTTGGCCATCGAGCTCTGTGGAGAAAACGCAGAGGTTTGCCTTTCACTCTGCTTTGAGAGTGGTGATCCGGAGGCCTGAGGTAGCATGGTGCTGCTCAGTCAGCCAGGAAGTGTTTTCCTCTACACAGTGTTGTTCCCTGGGACGCAGTGAGGACGTGGGTGCCATAGGAAAAGCATACTAGAGATCCAGCAGTACTTCTCCAGAAGGCTGTGGAAAAACCGCTGAACGCCTCGATGTGTGAATGGGCCATCCGATCGATCCTTTGAACCGTGGAGAGAGGTGTAGATTTCCCTTTTGCAGTGGGTGATCTGGGGTGCCGCCTGGAATGCACAGGACACTCTCTGTTTCTCCAAGGACACTCTGCTCTCCGTGAAGGCACTCTAGCTGTGAAGAGCAGACAGAGAACAGCACTGTCTCAGGGAAATTTGACACCACAGGCCTTCTGCTCTCCAGGGGGGAAAATAGTGCTTTTCTCACTAGGTCACCAATATCAAAGTTGCAGTGTGCCTAGTACGTGTCGTTTCTGCCACAGTCAAAGGGTCGGAAGCGGCACCCTGTCCTTCCCCGTTGAACCTTCGTAGCAGGGCCGTTCTGCCTGCGGCGAGTGGCGTGACGTCCCCGCTGACTTGCTTTAGGCTCCGACGCCCGTACACCTTATAAAAGGGCTCTGGGTGTTTCAGGCGCAAACCGCGCCTTTCTCAGGTTGCTTCGAAAGTCAACGGCCTGCTTGGCTTAGAGAGACGGCCAGTGAGGCTTCCCAAGACAAACACTGAGGAGCGTGTTTTCTCACTGTGGCCCTGGTGCAGTGCTGTGAGCCCCTGGCCGTACACTTAAAAGACCTGCTGGACCCGTGTTTGGGTGGACTTTAGAAAGCTCAGACACTTAGCTCTCCAACGAAGAAAGCAGTGTGCTGCTTTTCACTCGGCGTTAAGGGAGAGATGCCCGGAGGCCCAAGATCCCTGAGGGTTGTGAAGTCGCCCAGGAAGGGATCCTCAGGTCTCAGTGTTCTTTCATGGGAGGTGCGGAGGACGCAGTATTCCCAGAGTTCCGAGAAGCTCACTAACGGGAAGGCACTCCGTGGACTAGGTTTTCCTGGCCAATGATGTATGCCCAATCTTCCAAATGCAATACATGGACCTTACTATGAGCCTGGCAGGCAGTGTCGTTTTCCCTTTAGGCATTGGCGCCTTTCCCATGCCTCTTGCAGGGAACTGGGAGCACCGTATTGCCCTCAGGGAAACGCCCTTTTCCTACATAGGACATTCCAGGACGTGAGACTGGCAGCAGCACTCTATTTCAGGCGGCGTGGAGGCTGCAGCGGTCCTCCTTACAGCTGGGACGTGCTGCCATGCACATACATGGCCAAACTGAACGTTCCAAACTGCCCGAGTACGATCAGTTTCCAGCGAGCCAAAACAGACAGAAGGGGGCACTCTGGCCCCTTCCCGGATGAAGTTCGAACCCGAGGAAGTTGTGATGTGCAACGTGTGGCTGGTCTATGGGACGTAAAGCTTTGGGGAGGTTGCGACGTGTCCTCGCAGCTTCTCGAAGCGTAGTAGTGTTCAGGCGAATCTATCTACATTTGGAAAACTGCAGGGCCTCTCTAGTTTGTGCGTGGCATAGAGAGAGATCCGCCAAGTAAGTGCACCCGGAACGGACACTTAGGGAAGTGTGTTTTCCTTGCAGCTCACGCTCTGCCCTGAGATCCCCTGACATGTCACCTACAAAAGAGCAGTTAGTGCTGTGTTCAGAGAGTCCGTTGAATGTTTTGGCCATCGAGCTCTGTGGAGAAAACGCAGAGGTTTGCCTTTCACTCTGCTTTGAGAGTGGTGATCCGGAGGCCTGAGGTAGCATGGTGCTGCTCAGTCAGCCAGGAAGTGTTTTCCTCTACACAGTGTTGTTCCCTGGGACGCAGTGAGGACGTGGGTGCCATAGGAAAAGCATACTAGAGATCCAGCAGTACTTCTCCAGAAGGCTGTGGAAAAACCGCTGAACGCCTCGATGTGTGAATGGGCCATCCGATCGATCCTTTGAACCGTGGAGAGAGGTGTAGATTTCCCTTTTGCAGTGGGTGATCTGGGGTGCCGCCTGGAATGCACAGGACACTCTCTGTTTCTCCAAGGACACTCTGCTCTCCGTGAAGGCACTCTAGCTGTGAAGAGCAGACAGAGAACAGCACTGTCTCAGGGAAATTTGACACCACAGGCCTTCTGCTCTCCAGGGGGGAAAATAGTGCTTTTCTCACTAGGTCACCAATATCAAAGTTGCAGTGTGCCTAGTACGTGTCGTTTCTGCCACAGTCAAAGGGTCGGAAGCGGCACCCTGTCCTTCCCCGTTGAACCTTCGTAGCAGGGCCGTTCTGCCTGCGGCGAGTGGCGTGACGTCCCCGCTGACTTGCTTTAGGCTCCGACGCCCGTACACCTTATAAAAGGGCTCTGGGTGTTTCAGGCGCAAACCGCGCCTTTCTCAGGTTGCTTCGAAAGTCAACGGCCTGCTTGGCTTAGAGAGACGGCCAGTGAGGCTTCCCAAGACAAACACTGAGGAGCGTGTTTTCTCACTGTGGCCCTGGTGCAGTGCTGTGAGCCCCTGGCCGTACACTTAAAAGACCTGCTGGACCCGTGTTTGGGTGGACTTTAGAAAGCTCAGACACTTAGCTCTCCAACGAAGAAAGCAGTGTGCTGCTTTTCACTCGGCGTTAAGGGAGAGATGCCCGGAGGCCCAAGATCCCTGAGGGTTGTGAAGTCGCCCAGGAAGGGATCCTCAGGTCTCAGTGTTCTTTCATGGGAGGTGCGGAGGACGCAGTATTCCCAGAGTTCCGAGAAGCTCACTAACGGGAAGGCACTCCGTGGACTAGGTTTTCCTGGCCAATGATGTATGCCCAATCTTCCAAATGCAATACATGGACCTTACTATGAGCCTGGCAGGCAGTGTCGTTTTCCCTTTAGGCATTGGCGCCTTTCCCATGCCTCTTGCAGGGAACTGGGAGCACCGTATTGCCCTCAGGGAAACGCCCTTTTCCTACATAGGACATTCCAGGACGTGAGACTGGCAGCAGCACTCTATTTCAGGCGGCGTGGAGGCTGCAGCGGTCCTCCTTACAGCTGGGACGTGCTGCCATGCACATACATGGCCAAACTGAACGTTCCAAACTGCCCGAGTACGATCAGTTTCCAGCGAGCCAAAACAGACAGAAGGGGGCACTCTGGCCCCTTCCCGGATGAAGTTCGAACCCGAGGAAGTTGTGATGTGAAACCTGTGGCTGGTCTATGGGACGTAAAGCTTTGGGGAGGTTGCGACGTGTCCTCGCAGCTTCTCGAAGCGTAGTAGTGTTCAGGCGAATCTATCTACATTTGGAAAACTGCAGGGCCTCTCTAGTTTGTGCGTGGCATAGAGAGAGATCCGCCAAGTAAGTGCACCCGGAACGGACACTTAGGGAAGTGTGTTTTCCTTGCAGCTCACGCTCTGCCCTGAGATCCCCTGACATGTCACCTACAAAAGAGCAGTTAGTGCTGTGTTCAGAGAGTCCGTTGAATGTTTTGGCCATCGAGCTCTGTGGAGAAAACGCAGAGGTTTGCCTTTCACTCTGCTTTGAGAGTGGTGATCCGGAGGCCTGAGGTAGCATGGTGCTGCTCAGTCAGCCAGGAAGTGTTTTCCTCTACACAGTGTTGTTCCCTGGGACGCAGTGAGGACGTGGGTGCCATAGGAAAAGCATACTAGAGATCCAGCAGTACTTCTCCAGAAGGCTGTGGAAAAACCGCTGAACGCCTCGATGTGTGAATGGGCCATCCGATCGATCCTTTGAACCGTGGAGAGAGGTGTAGATTTCCCTTTTGCAGTGGGTGATCTGGGGTGCCGCCTGGAATGCACAGGACACTCTCTGTTTCTCCAAGGACACTCTGCTCTCCGTGAAGGCACTCTAGCTGTGAAGAGCAGACAGAGAACAGCACTGTCTCAGGGAAATTTGACACCACAGGCCTTCTGCTCTCCAGGGGGGAAAATAGTGCTTTTCTCACTAGGTCACCAATATCAAAGTTGCAGTGTGCCTAGTACGTGTCGTTTCTGCCACAGTCAAAGGGTCGGAAGCGGCACCCTGTCCTTCCCCGTTGAACCTTCGTAGCAGGGCCGTTCTGCCTGCGGCGAGTGGCGTGACGTCCCCGCTGACTTGCTTTAGGCTCCGACGCCCGTACACCTTATAAAAGGGCTCTGGGTGTTTCAGGCGCAAACCGCGCCTTTCTCAGGTTGCTTCGAAAGTCAACGGCCTGCTTGGCTTAGAGAGACGGCCAGTGAGGCTTCCCAAGACAAACACTGAGGAGCGTGTTTTCTCACTGTGGCCCTGGTGCAGTGCTGTGAGCCCCTGGCCGTACACTTAAAAGACCTGCTGGACCCGTGTTTGGGTGGACTTTAGAAAGCTCAGACACTTAGCTCTCCAACGAAGAAAGCAGTGTGCTGCTTTTCACTCGGCGTTAAGGGAGAGATGCCCGGAGGCCCAAGATCCCTGAGGGTTGTGAAGTCGCCCAGGAAGGGATCCTCAGGTCTCAGTGTTCTTTCATGGGAGGTGCGGAGGACGCAGTATTCCCAGAGTTCCGAGAAGCTCACTAACGGGAAGGCACTCCGTGGACTAGGTTTTCCTGGCCAATGATGTATGCCCAATCTTCCAAATGCAATACATGGACCTTACTATGAGCCTGGCAGGCAGTGTCGTTTTCCCTTTAGGCATTGGCGCCTTTCCCATGCCTCTTGCAGGGAACTGGGAGCACCGTATTGCCCTCAGGGAAACGCCCTTTTCCTACATAGGACATTCCAGGACGTGAGACTGGCAGCAGCACTCTATTTCAGGCGGCGTGGAGGCTGCAGCGGTCCTCCTTACAGCTGGGACGTGCTGCCATGCACATACATGGCCAAACTGAACGTTCCAAACTGCCCGAGTACGATCAGTTTCCAGCGAGCCAAAACAGACAGAAGGGGGCACTCTGGCCCCTTCCCGGATGAAGTTCGAACCCGAGGAAGTTGTGATGTGAAACCTGTGGCTGGTCTATGGGACGTAAAGCTTTGGGGAGGTTGCGACGTGTCCTCGCAGCTTCTCGAAGCGTAGTAGTGTTCAGGCGAATCTATCTACATTTGGAAAACTGCAGGGCCTCTCTAGTTTGTGCGTGGCATAGAGAGAGATCCGCCAAGTAAGTGCACCCGGAACGGACACTTAGGGAAGTGTGTTTTCCTTGCAGCTCACGCTCTGCCCTGAGATCCCCTGACATGTCACCTACAAAAGAGCAGTTAGTGCTGTGTTCAGAGAGTCCGTTGAATGTTTTGGCCATCGAGCTCTGTGGAGAAAACGCAGAGGTTTGCCTTTCACTCTGCTTTGAGAGTGGTGATCCGGAGGCCTGAGGTAGCATGGTGCTGCTCAGTCAGCCAGGAAGTGTTTTCCTCTACACAGTGTTGTTCCCTGGGACGCAGTGAGGACGTGGGTGCCATAGGAAAAGCATACTAGAGATCCAGCAGTACTTCTCCAGAAGGCTGTGGAAAAACCGCTGAACGCCTCGATGTGTGAATGGGCCATCCGATCGATCCTTTGAACCGTGGAGAGAGGTGTAGATTTCCCTTTTGCAGTGGGTGATCTGGGGTGCCGCCTGGAATGCACAGGACACTCTCTGTTTCTCCAAGGACACTCTGCTCTCCGTGAAGGCACTCTAGCTGTGAAGAGCAGACAGAGAACAGCACTGTCTCAGGGAAATTTGACACCACAGGCCTTCTGCTCTCCAGGGGGGAAAATAGTGCTTTTCTCACTAGGTCACCAATATCAAAGTTGCAGTGTGCCTAGTACGTGTCGTTTCTGCCACAGTCAAAGGGTCGGAAGCGGCACCCTGTCCTTCCCCGTTGAACCTTCGTAGCAGAGCCGTTCTGCCTGCGGCGAGTGGCGTGACGTCCCCGCTGACTTGCTTTAGGCTCCGACGCCCGTACACCTTATAAAAGGGCTCTGGGTGTTTCAGGCGCAAACCGCGCCTTTCTCAGGTTGCTTCGAAAGTCAACGGCCTGCTTGGCTTAGAGAGACGGCCAGTGAGGCTTCCCAAGACAAACACTGAGGAGCGTGTTTTCTCACTGTGGCCCTGGTGCAGTGCTGTGAGCCCCTGGCCGTACACTTAAAAGACCTGCTGGACCCGTGTTTGGGTGGACTTTAGAAAGCTCAGACACTTAGCTCTCCAACGAAGAAAGCAGTGTGCTGCTTTTCACTCGGCGTTAAGGGAGAGATGCCCGGAGGCCCAAGATCCCTGAGGGTTGTGAAGTCGCCCAGGAAGGGATCCTCAGGTCTCAGTGTTCTTTCATGGGAGGTGCGGAGGACGCAGTATTCCCAGAGTTCCGAGAAGCTCACTAACGGGAAGGCACTCCGTGGACTAGGTTTTCCTGGCCAATGATGTATGCCCAATCTTCCAAATGCAATACATGGACCTTACTATGAGCCTGGCAGGCAGTGTCGTTTTCCCTTTAGGCATTGGCGCCTTTCCCATGCCTCTTGCAGGGAACTGGGAGCACCGTATTGCCCTCAGGGAAACGCCCTTTTCCTACATAGGACATTCCAGGACGTGAGACTGGCAGCAGCACTCTATTTCAGGCGGCGTGGAGGCTGCAGCGGTCCTCCTTACAGCTGGGACGTGCTGCCATGCACATACATGGCCAAACTGAACGTTCCAAACTGCCCGAGTACGATCAGTTTCCAGCGAGCCAAAACAGACAGAAGGGGGCACTCTGGCCCCTTCCCGGATGAAGTTCGAACCCGAGGAAGTTGTGATGTGCAACGTGTGGCTGGTCTATGGGACGTAAAGCTTTGGGGAGGTTGCGACGTGTCCTCGCAGCTTCTCGAAGCGTAGTAGTGTTCAGGCGAATCTATCTACATTTGGAAAACTGCAGGGCCTCTCTAGTTTGTGCGTGGCATAGAGAGAGATCCGCCAAGTAAGTGCACCCGGAACGGACACTTAGGGAAGTGTGTTTTCCTTGCAGCTCACGCTCTGCCCTGAGATCCCCTGACATGTCACCTACAAAAGAGCAGTTAGTGCTGTGTTCAGAGAGTCCGTTGAATGTTTTGGCCATCGAGCTCTGTGGAGAAAACGCAGAGGTTTGCCTTTCACTCTGCTTTGAGAGTGGTGATCCGGAGGCCTGAGGTAGCATGGTGCTGCTCAGTCAGCCAGGAAGTGTTTTCCTCTACACAGTGTTGTTCCCTGGGACGCAGTGAGGACGTGGGTGCCATAGGAAAAGCATACTAGAGATCCAGCAGTACTTCTCCAGAAGGCTGTGGAAAAACCGCTGAACGCCTCGATGTGTGAATGGGCCATCCGATCGATCCTTTGAACCGTGGAGAGAGGTGTAGATTTCCCTTTTGCAGTGGGTGATCTGGGGTGCCGCCTGGAATGCACAGGACACTCTCTGTTTCTCCAAGGACACTCTGCTCTCCGTGAAGGCACTCTAGCTGTGAAGAGCAGACAGAGAACAGCACTGTCTCAGGGAAATTTGACACCACAGGCCTTCTGCTCTCCAGGGGGGAAAATAGTGCTTTTCTCACTAGGTCACCAATATCAAAGTTGCAGTGTGCCTAGTACGTGTCGTTTCTGCCACAGTCAAAGGGTCGGAAGCGGCACCCTGTCCTTCCCCGTTGAACCTTCGTAGCAGGGCCGTTCTGCCTGCGGCGAGTGGCGTGACGTCCCCGCTGACTTGCTTTAGGCTCCGACGCCCGTACACCTTATAAAAGGGCTCTGGGTGTTTCAGGCGCAAACCGCGCCTTTCTCAGGTTGCTTCGAAAGTCAACGGCCTGCTTGGCTTAGAGAGACGGCCAGTGAGGCTTCCCAAGACAAACACTGAGGAGCGTGTTTTCTCACTGTGGCCCTGGTGCAGTGCTGTGAGCCCCTGGCCGTACACTTAAAAGACCTGCTGGACCCGTGTTTGGGTGGACTTTAGAAAGCTCAGACACTTAGCTCTCCAACGAAGAAAGCAGTGTGCTGCTTTTCACTCGGCGTTAAGGGAGAGATGCCCGGAGGCCCAAGATCCCTGAGGGTTGTGAAGTCGCCCAGGAAGGGATCCTCAGGTCTCAGTGTTCTTTCATGGGAGGTGCGGAGGACGCAGTATTCCCAGAGTTCCGAGAAGCTCACTAACGGGAAGGCACTCCGTGGACTAGGTTTTCCTGGCCAATGATGTATGCCCAATCTTCCAAATGCAATACATGGACCTTACTATGAGCCTGGCAGGCAGTGTCGTTTTCCCTTTAGGCATTGGCGCCTTTCCCATGCCTCTTGCAGGGAACTGGGAGCACCGTATTGCCCTCAGGGAAACGCCCTTTTCCTACATAGGACATTCCAGGACGTGAGACTGGCAGCAGCACTCTATTTCAGGCGGCGTGGAGGCTGCAGCGGTCCTCCTTACAGCTGGGACGTGCTGCCATGCACATACATGGCCAAACTGAACGTTCCAAACTGCCCGAGTACGATCAGTTTCCAGCGAGCCAAAACAGACAGAAGGGGGCACTCTGGCCCCTTCCCGGATGAAGTTCGAACCCGAGGAAGTTGTGATGTGCAACGTGTGGCTGGTCTATGGGACGTAAAGCTTTGGGGAGGTTGCGACGTGTCCTCGCAGCTTCTCGAAGCGTAGTAGTGTTCAGGCGAATCTATCTACATTTGGAAAACTGCAGGGCCTCTCTAGTTTGTGCGTGGCATAGAGAGAGATCCGCCAAGTAAGTGCACCCGGAACGGACACTTAGGGAAGTGTGTTTTCCTTGCAGCTCACGCTCTGCCCTGAGATCCCCTGACATGTCACCTACAAAAGAGCAGTTAGTGCTGTGTTCAGAGAGTCCGTTGAATGTTTTGGCCATCGAGCTCTGTGGAGAAAACGCAGAGGTTTGCCTTTCACTCTGCTTTGAGAGTGGTGATCCGGAGGCCTGAGGTAGCATGGTGCTGCTCAGTCAGCCAGGAAGTGTTTTCCTCTACACAGTGTTGTTCCCTGGGACGCAGTGAGGACGTGGGTGCCATAGGAAAAGCATACTAGAGATCCAGCAGTACTTCTCCAGAAGGCTGTGGAAAAACCGCTGAACGCCTCGATGTGTGAATGGGCCATCCGATCGATCCTTTGAACCGTGGAGAGAGGTGTAGATTTCCCTTTTGCAGTGGGTGATCTGGGGTGCCGCCTGGAATGCACAGGACACTCTCTGTTTCTCCAAGGACACTCTGCTCTCCGTGAAGGCACTCTAGCTGTGAAGAGCAGACAGAGAACAGCACTGTCTCAGGGAAATTTGACACCACAGGCCTTCTGCTCTCCAGGGGGGAAAATAGTGCTTTTCTCACTAGGTCACCAATATCAAAGTTGCAGTGTGCCTAGTACGTGTCGTTTCTGCCACAGTCAAAGGGTCGGAAGCGGCACCCTGTCCTTCCCCGTTGAACCTTCGTAGCAGGGCCGTTCTGCCTGCGGCGAGTGGCGTGACGTCCCCGCTGACTTGCTTTAGGCTCCGACGCCCGTACACCTTATAAAAGGGCTCTGGGTGTTTCAGGCGCAAACCGCGCCTTTCTCAGGTTGCTTCGAAAGTCAACGGCCTGCTTGGCTTAGAGAGACGGCCAGTGAGGCTTCCCAAGACAAACACTGAGGAGCGTGTTTTCTCACTGTGGCCCTGGTGCAGTGCTGTGAGCCCCTGGCCGTACACTTAAAAGACCTGCTGGACCCGTGTTTGGGTGGACTTTAGAAAGCTCAGACACTTAGCTCTCCAACGAAGAAAGCAGTGTGCTGCTTTTCACTCGGCGTTAAGGGAGAGATGCCCGGAGGCCCAAGATCCCTGAGGGTTGTGAAGTCGCCCAGGAAGGGATCCTCAGGTCTCAGTGTTCTTTCATGGGAGGTGCGGAGGACGCAGTATTCCCAGAGTTCCGAGAAGCTCACTAACGGGAAGGCACTCCGTGGACTAGGTTTTCCTGGCCAATGATGTATGCCCAATCTTCCAAATGCAATACATGGACCTTACTATGAGCCTGGCAGGCAGTGTCGTTTTCCCTTTAGGCATTGGCGCCTTTCCCATGCCTCTTGCAGGGAACTGGGAGCACCGTATTGCCCTCAGGGAAACGCCCTTTTCCTACATAGGACATTCCAGGACGTGAGACTGGCAGCAGCACTCTATTTCAGGCGGCGTGGAGGCTGCAGCGGTCCTCCTTACAGCTGGGACGTGCTGCCATGCACATACATGGCCAAACTGAACGTTCCAAACTGCCCGAGTACGATCAGTTTCCAGCGAGCCAAAACAGACAGAAGGGGGCACTCTGGCCCCTTCCCGGATGAAGTTCGAACCCGAGGAAGTTGTGATGTGCAACGTGTGGCTGGTCTATGGGACGTAAAGCTTTGGGGAGGTTGCGACGTGTCCTCGCAGCTTCTCGAAGCGTAGTAGTGTTCAGGCGAATCTATCTACATTTGGAAAACTGCAGGGCCTCTCTAGTTTGTGCGTGGCATAGAGAGAGATCCGCCAAGTAAGTGCACCCGGAACGGACACTTAGGGAAGTGTGTTTTCCTTGCAGCTCACGCTCTGCCCTGAGATCCCCTGACATGTCACCTACAAAAGAGCAGTTAGTGCTGTGTTCAGAGAGTCCGTTGAATGTTTTGGCCATCGAGCTCTGTGGAGAAAACGCAGAGGTTTGCCTTTCACTCTGCTTTGAGAGTGGTGATCCGGAGGCCTGAGGTAGCATGGTGCTGCTCAGTCAGCCAGGAAGTGTTTTCCTCTACAGAGTGTTGTTCCCTGGGACGCAGTGAGGACGTGGGTGCCATAGGAAAAGCATACTAGAGATCCAGCAGTACTTCTCCAGAAGGCTGTGGAAAAACCGCTGAACGCCTCGATGTGTGAATGGGCCATCCGATCGATCCTTTGAACCGTGGAGAGAGGTGTAGATTTCCCTTTTGCAGTGGGTGATCTGGGGTGCCGCCTGGAATGCACAGGACACTCTCTGTTTCTCCAAGGACACTCTGCTCTCCGTGAAGGCACTCTAGCTGTGAAGAGCAGACAGAGAACAGCACTGTCTCAGGGAAATTTGACACCACAGGCCTTCTGCTCTCCAGGGGGGAAAATAGTGCTTTTCTCACTAGGTCACCAATATCAAAGTTGCAGTGTGCCTAGTACGTGTCGTTTCTGCCACAGTCAAAGGGTCGGAAGCGGCACCCTGTCCTTCCCCGTTGAACCTTCGTAGCAGGGCCGTTCTGCCTGCGGCGAGTGGCGTGACGTCCCCGCTGACTTGCTTTAGGCTCCGACGCCCGTACACCTTATAAAAGGGCTCTGGGTGTTTCAGGCGCAAACCGCGCCTTTCTCAGGTTGCTTCGAAAGTCAACGGCCTGCTTGGCTTAGAGAGACGGCCAGTGAGGCTTCCCAAGACAAACACTGAGGAGCGTGTTTTCTCACTGTGGCCCTGGTGCAGTGCTGTGAGCCCCTGGCCGTACACTTAAAAGACCTGCTGGACCCGTGTTTGGGTGGACTTTAGAAAGCTCAGACACTTAGCTCTCCAACGAAGAAAGCAGTGTGCTGCTTTTCACTCGGCGTTAAGGGAGAGATGCCCGGAGGCCCAAGATCCCTGAGGGTTGTGAAGTCGCCCAGGAAGGGATCCTCAGGTCTCAGTGTTCTTTCATGGGAGGTGCGGAGGACGCAGTATTCCCAGAGTTCCGAGAAGCTCACTAACGGGAAGGCACTCCGTGGACTAGGTTTTCCTGGCCAATGATGTATGCCCAATCTTCCAAATGCAATACATGGACCTTACTATGAGCCTGGCAGGCAGTGTCGTTTTCCCTTTAGGCATTGGCGCCTTTCCCATGCCTCTTGCAGGGAACTGGGAGCACCGTATTGCCCTCAGGGAAACGCCCTTTTCCTACATAGGACATTCCAGGACGTGAGACTGGCAGCAGCACTCTATTTCAGGCGGCGTGGAGGCTGCAGCGGTCCTCCTTACAGCTGGGACGTGCTGCCATGCACATACATGGCCAAACTGAACGTTCCAAACTGCCCGAGTACGATCAGTTTCCAGCGAGCCAAAACAGACAGAAGGGGGCACTCTGGCCCCTTCCCGGATGAAGTTCGAACCCGAGGAAGTTGTGATGTGCAACGTGTGGCTGGTCTATGGGACGTAAAGCTTTGGGGAGGTTGCGACGTGTCCTCGCAGCTTCTCGAAGCGTAGTAGTGTTCAGGCGAATCTATCTACATTTGGAAAACTGCAGGGCCTCTCTAGTTTGTGCGTGGCATAGAGAGAGATCCGCCAAGTAAGTGCACCCGGAACGGACACTTAGGGAAGTGTGTTTTCCTTGCAGCTCACGCTCTGCCCTGAGATCCCCTGACATGTCACCTACAAAAGAGCAGTTAGTGCTGTGTTCAGAGAGTCCGTTGAATGTTTTGGCCATCGAGCTCTGTGGAGAAAACGCAGAGGTTTGCCTTTCACTCTGCTTTGAGAGTGGTGATCCGGAGGCCTGAGGTAGCATGGTGCTGCTCAGTCAGCCAGGAAGTGTTTTCCTCTACACAGTGTTGTTCCCTGGGACGCAGTGAGGACGTGGGTGCCATAGGAAAAGCATACTAGAGATCCAGCAGTACTTCTCCAGAAGGCTGTGGAAAAACCGCTGAACGCCTCGATGTGTGAATGGGCCATCCGTTCGATCCTTTGAACCGTGGAGAGAGGTGTAGATTTCCCTTTTGCAGTGGGTGATCTGGGGTGCCGCCTGGAATGCACAGGACACTCTCTGTTTCTCCAAGGACACTCTGCTCTCCGTGAAGGCACTCTAGCTGTGAAGAGCAGACAGAGAACAGCACTGTCTCAGGGAAATTTGACACCACAGGCCTTCTGCTCTCCAGGGGGGAAAATAGTGCTTTTCTCACTAGGTCACCAATATCAAAGTTGCAGTGTGCCTAGTACGTGTCGTTTCTGCCACAGTCAAAGGGTCGGAAGCGGCACCCTGTCCTTCCCCGTTGAACCTTCGTAGCAGAGCCGTTCTGCCTGCGGCGAGTGGCGTGACGTCCCCGCTGACTTGCTTTAGGCTCCGACGCCCGTACACCTTATAAAAGGGCTCTGGGTGTTTCAGGCGCAAACCGCGCCTTTCTCAGGTTGCTTCGAAAGTCAACGGCCTGCTTGGCTTAGAGAGACGGCCAGTGAGGCTTCCCAAGACAAACACTGAGGAGCGTGTTTTCTCACTGTGGCCCTGGTGCAGTGCTGTGAGCCCCTGGCCGTACACTTAAAAGACCTGCTGGACCCGTGTTTGGGTGGACTTTAGAAAGCTCAGACACTTAGCTCTCCAACGAAGAAAGCAGTGTGCTGCTTTTCACTCGGCGTTAAGGGAGAGATGCCCGGAGGCCCAAGATCCCTGAGGGTTGTGAAGTCGCCCAGGAAGGGATCCTCAGGTCTCAGTGTTCTTTCATGGGAGGTGCGGAGGACGCAGTATTCCCAGAGTTCCGAGAAGCTCACTAACGGGAAGGCACTCCGTGGACTAGGTTTTCCTGGCCAATGATGTATGCCCAATCTTCCAAATGCAATACATGGACCTTACTATGAGCCTGGCAGGCAGTGTCGTTTTCCCTTTAGGCATTGGCGCCTTTCCCATGCCTCTTGCAGGGAACTGGGAGCACCGTATTGCCCTCAGGGAAACGCCCTTTTCCTACATAGGACATTCCAGGACGTGAGACTGGCAGCAGCACTCTATTTCAGGCGGCGTGGAGGCTGCAGCGGTCCTCCTTACAGCTGGGACGTGCTGCCATGCACATACATGGCCAAACTGAACGTTCCAAACTGCCTGAGTACGATCAGTTTCCAGCGAGCCAAAACAGACAGAAGGGGGCACTCTGGCCCCTTCCCGGATGAAGTTCGAACCCGAGGAAGTTGTGATGTGAAACCTGTGGCTGGTCTATGGGACGTAAAGCTTTGGGGAGGTTGCGACGTGTCCTCGCAGCTTCTCGAAGCGTAGTAGTGTTCAGGCGAATCTATCTACATTTGGAAAACTGCAGGGCCTCTCTAGTTTGTGCGTGGCATAGAGAGAGATCCGCCAAGTAAGTGCACCCGGAACGGACACTTAGGGAAGTGTGTTTTCCTTGCAGCTCACGCTCTGCCCTGAGATCCCCTGACATGTCACCTACAAAAGAGCAGTTAGTGCTGTGTTCAGAGAGTCCGTTGAATGTTTTGGCCATCGAGCTCTGTGGAGAAAACGCAGAGGTTTGCCTTTCACTCTGCTTTGAGAGTGGTGATCCGGAGGCCTGAGGTAGCATGGTGCTGCTCAGTCAGCCAGGAAGTGTTTTCCTCTACACAGTGTTGTTCCCTGGGACGCAGTGAGGACGTGGGTGCCATAGGAAAAGCATACTAGAGATCCAGCAGTACTTCTCCAGAAGGCTGTGGAAAAACCGCTGAACGCCTCGATGTGTGAATGGGCCATCCGATCGATCCTTTGAACCGTGGAGAGAGGTGTAGATTTCCCTTTTGCAGTGGGTGATCTGGGGTGCCGCCTGGAATGCACAGGACACTCTCTGTTTCTCCAAGGACACTCTGCTCTCCGTGAAGGCACTCTAGCTGTGAAGAGCAGACAGAGAACAGCACTGTCTCAGGGAAATTTGACACCACAGGCCTTCTGCTCTCCAGGGGGGAAAATAGTGCTTTTCTCACTAGGTCACCAATATCAAAGTTGCAGTGTGCCTAGTACGTGTCGTTTCTGCCACAGTCAAAGGGTCGGAAGCGGCACCCTGTCCTTCCCCGTTGAACCTTCGTAGCAGAGCCGTTCTGCCTGCGGCGAGTGGCGTGACGTCCCCGCTGACTTGCTTTAGGCTCCGACGCCCGTACACCTTATAAAAGGGCTCTGGGTGTTTCAGGCGCAAACCGCGCCTTTCTCAGGTTGCTTCGAAAGTCAACGGCCTGCTTGGCTTAGAGAGACGGCCAGTGAGGCTTCCCAAGACAAACACTGAGGAGCGTGTTTTCTCACTGTGGCCCTGGTGCAGTGCTGTGAGCCCCTGGCCGTACACTTAAAAGACCTGCTGGACCCGTGTTTGGGTGGACTTTAGAAAGCTCAGACACTTAGCTCTCCAACGAAGAAAGCAGTGTGCTGCTTTTCACTCGGCGTTAAGGGAGAGATGCCCGGAGGCCCAAGATCCCTGAGGGTTGTGAAGTCGCCCAGGAAGGGATCCTCAGGTCTCAGTGTTCTTTCATGGGAGGTGCGGAGGACGCAGTATTCCCAGAGTTCCGAGAAGCTCACTAACGGGAAGGCACTCCGTGGACTAGGTTTTCCTGGCCAATGATGTATGCCCAATCTTCCAAATGCAATACATGGACCTTACTATGAGCCTGGCAGGCAGTGTCGTTTTCCCTTTAGGCATTGGCGCCTTTCCCATGCCTCTTGCAGGGAACTGGGAGCACCGTATTGCCCTCAGGGAAACGCCCTTTTCCTACATAGGACATTCCAGGACGTGAGACTGGCAGCAGCACTCTATTTCAGGCGGCGTGGAGGCTGCAGCGGTCCTCCTTACAGCTGGGACGTGCTGCCATGCACATACATGGCCAAACTGAACGTTCCAAACTGCCCGAGTACGATCAGTTTCCAGCGAGCCAAAACAGACAGAAGGGGGCACTCTGGCCCCTTCCCGGATGAAGTTCGAACCCGAGGAAGTTGTGATGTGCAACGTGTGGCTGGTCTATGGGACGTAAAGCTTTGGGGAGGTTGCGACGTGTCCTCGCAGCTTCTCGAAGCGTAGTAGTGTTCAGGCGAATCTATCTACATTTGGAAAACTGCAGGGCCTCTCTAGTTTGTGCGTGGCATAGAGAGAGATCCGCCAAGTAAGTGCACCCGGAACGGACACTTAGGGAAGTGTGTTTTCCTTGCAGCTCACGCTCTGCCCTGAGATCCCCTGACATGTCACCTACAAAAGAGCAGTTAGTGCTGTGTTCAGAGAGTCCGTTGAATGTTTTGGCCATCGAGCTCTGTGGAGAAAACGCAGAGGTTTGCCTTTCACTCTGCTTTGAGAGTGGTGATCCGGAGGCCTGAGGTAGCATGGTGCTGCTCAGTCAGCCAGGAAGTGTTTTCCTCTACACAGTGTTGTTCCCTGGGACGCAGTGAGGACGTGGGTGCCATAGGAAAAGCATACTAGAGATCCAGCAGTACTTCTCCAGAAGGCTGTGGAAAAACCGCTGAACGCCTCGATGTGTGAATGGGCCATCCGATCGATCCTTTGAACCGTGGA
Source organism: Mesoplodon bidens (assembly GCF_964165515.1). Taxonomy (NCBI): domain Eukaryota; kingdom Metazoa; phylum Chordata; class Mammalia; order Artiodactyla; family Ziphiidae; genus Mesoplodon; species Mesoplodon bidens. Next base: position 53,949 of record NW_027671583.1, on the reverse strand, counting down.
GAGAGGTGTAGATTTCCCTTTTGCAGTGGGTGATCTGGGGTGCCGCCTGGAATGCACAGGACACTCTCTGTTTCTCCAAGGACACTCTGCTCTCCGTGAAGGCACTCTAGCTGTGAAGAGCAGACAGAGAACAGCACTGTCTCAGGGAAATTTGACACCACAGGCCTTCTGCTCTCCAGGGGGGAAAATAGTGCTTTTCTCACTAGGTCACCAATATCAAAGTTGCAGTGTGCCTAGTACGTGTCGTTTCTGCCACAGTCAAAGGGTCGGAAGCGGCACCCTGTCCTTCCCCGTTGAACCTTCGTAGCAGGGCCGTTCTGCCTGCGGCGAGTGGCGTGACGTCCCCGCTGACTTGCTTTAGGCTCCGACGCCCGTACACCTTATAAAAGGGCTCTGGGTGTTTCAGGCGCAAACCGCGCCTTTCTCAGGTTGCTTCGAAAGTCAACGGCCTGCTTGGCTTAGAGAGACGGCCAGTGAGGCTTCCCAAGACAAACACTGAGGAGCGTGTTTTCTCACTGTGGCCCTGGTGCAGTGCTGTGAGCCCCTGGCCGTACACTTAAAAGACCTGCTGGACCCGTGTTTGGGTGGACTTTAGAAAGCTCAGACACTTAGCTCTCCAACGAAGAAAGCAGTGTGCTGCTTTTCACTCGGCGTTAAGGGAGAGATGCCCGGAGGCCCAAGATCCCTGAGGGTTGTGAAGTCGCCCAGGAAGGGATCCTCAGGTCTCAGTGTTCTTTCATGGGAGGTGCGGAGGACGCAGTATTCCCAGAGTTCCGAGAAGCTCACTAACGGGAAGGCACTCCGTGGACTAGGTTTTCCTGGCCAATGATGTATGCCCAATCTTCCAAATGCAATACATGGACCTTACTATGAGCCTGGCAGGCAGTGTCGTTTTCCCTTTAGGCATTGGCGCCTTTCCCATGCCTCTTGCAGGGAACTGGGAGCACCGTATTGCCCTCAGGGAAACGCCCTTTTCCTACATAGGACATTCCAGGACGTGAGACTGGCAGCAGCACTCTATTTCAGGCGGCGTGGAGGCTGCAGCGGTCCTCCTTACAGCTGGGACGTGCTGCCATGCACATACATGGCCAAACTGAACGTTCCAAACTGCCCGAGTACGATCAGTTTCCAGCGAGCCAAAACAGACAGAAGGGGGCACTCTGGCCCCTTCCCGGATGAAGTTCGAACCCGAGGAAGTTGTGATGTGCAACGTGTGGCTGGTCTATGGGACGTAAAGCTTTGGGGAGGTTGCGACGTGTCCTCGCAGCTTCTCGAAGCGTAGTAGTGTTCAGGCGAATCTATCTACATTTGGAAAACTGCAGGGCCTCTCTAGTTTGTGCGTGGCATAGAGAGAGATCCGCCAAGTAAGTGCACCCGGAACGGACACTTAGGGAAGTGTGTTTTCCTTGCAGCTCACGCTCTGCCCTGAGATCCCCTGACATGTCACCTACAAAAGAGCAGTTAGTGCTGTGTTCAGAGAGTCCGTTGAATGTTTTGGCCATCGAGCTCTGTGGAGAAAACGCAGAGGTTTGCCTTTCACTCTGCTTTGAGAGTGGTGATCCGGAGGCCTGAGGTAGCATGGTGCTGCTCAGTCAGCCAGGAAGTGTTTTCCTCTACACAGTGTTGTTCCCTGGGACGCAGTGAGGACGTGGGTGCCATAGGAAAAGCATACTAGAGATCCAGCAGTACTTCTCCAGAAGGCTGTGGAAAAACCGCTGAACGCCTCGATGTGTGAATGGGCCATCCGATCGATCCTTTGAACCGTGGAGAGAGGTGTAGATTTCCCTTTTGCAGTGGGTGATCTGGGGTGCCGCCTGGAATGCACAGGACACTCTCTGTTTCTCCAAGGACACTCTGCTCTCCGTGAAGGCACTCTAGCTGTGAAGAGCAGACAGAGAACAGCACTGTCTCAGGGAAATTTGACACCACAGGCCTTCTGCTCTCCAGGGGGGAAAATAGTGCTTTTCTCACTAGGTCACCAATATCAAAGTTGCAGTGTGCCTAGTACGTGTCGTTTCTGCCACAGTCAAAGGGTCGGAAGCGGCACCCTGTCCTTCCCCGTTGAACCTTCGTAGCAGGGCCGTTCTGCCTGCGGCGAGTGGCGTGACGTCCCCGCTGACTTGCTTTAGGCTCCGACGCCCGTACACCTTATAAAAGGGCTCTGGGTGTTTCAGGCGCAAACCGCGCCTTTCTCAGGTTGCTTCGAAAGTCAACGGCCTGCTTGGCTTAGAGAGACGGCCAGTGAGGCTTCCCAAGACAAACACTGAGGAGCGTGTTTTCTCACTGTGGCCCTGGTGCAGTGCTGTGAGCCCCTGGCCGTACACTTAAAAGACCTGCTGGACCCGTGTTTGGGTGGACTTTAGAAAGCTCAGACACTTAGCTCTCCAACGAAGAAAGCAGTGTGCTGCTTTTCACTCGGCGTTAAGGGAGAGATGCCCGGAGGCCCAAGATCCCTGAGGGTTGTGAAGTCGCCCAGGAAGGGATCCTCAGGTCTCAGTGTTCTTTCATGGGAGGTGCGGAGGACGCAGTATTCCCAGAGTTCCGAGAAGCTCACTAACGGGAAGGCACTCCGTGGACTAGGTTTTCCTGGCCAATGATGTATGCCCAATCTTCCAAATGCAATACATGGACCTTACTATGAGCCTGGCAGGCAGTGTCGTTTTCCCTTTAGGCATTGGCGCCTTTCCCATGCCTCTTGCAGGGAACTGGGAGCACCGTATTGCCCTCAGGGAAACGCCCTTTTCCTACATAGGACATTCCAGGACGTGAGACTGGCAGCAGCACTCTATTTCAGGCGGCGTGGAGGCTGCAGCGGTCCTCCTTACAGCTGGGACGTGCTGCCATGCACATACATGGCCAAACTGAACGTTCCAAACTGCCCGAGTACGATCAGTTTCCAGCGAGCCAAAACAGACAGAAGGGGGCACTCTGGCCCCTTCCCGGATGAAGTTCGAACCCGAGGAAGTTGTGATGTGCAACGTGTGGCTGGTCTATGGGACGTAAAGCTTTGGGGAGGTTGCGACGTGTCCTCGCAGCTTCTCGAAGCGTAGTAGTGTTCAGGCGAATCTATCTACATTTGGAAAACTGCAGGGCCTCTCTAGTTTGTGCGTGGCATAGAGAGAGATCCGCCAAGTAAGTGCACCCGGAACGGACACTTAGGGAAGTGTGTTTTCCTTGCAGCTCACGCTCTGCCCTGAGATCCCCTGACATGTCACCTACAAAAGAGCAGTTAGTGCTGTGTTCAGAGAGTCCGTTGAATGTTTTGGCCATCGAGCTCTGTGGAGAAAACGCAGAGGTTTGCCTTTCACTCTGCTTTGAGAGTGGTGATCCGGAGGCCTTAGGTAGCATGGTGCTGCTCAGTCAGCCAGGAAGTGTTTTCCTCTACAGAGTGTTGTTCCCTGGGACGCAGTGAGGACGTGGGTGCCATAGGAAAAGCATACTAGAGATCCAGCAGTACTTCTCCAGAAGGCTGTGGAAAAACCGCTGAACGCCTCGATGTGTGAATGGGCCATCCGATCGATCCTTTGAACCGTGGAGAGAGGTGTAGATTTCCCTTTTGCAGTGGGTGATCTGGGGTGCCGCCTGGAATGCACAGGACACTCTCTGTTTCTCCAAGGACACTCTGCTCTCCGTGAAGGCACTCTAGCTGTGAAGAGCAGACAGAGAACAGCACTGTCTCAGGGAAATTTGACACCACAGGCCTTCTGCTCTCCAGGGGGGAAAATAGTGCTTTTCTCACTAGGTCACCAATATCAAAGTTGCAGTGTGCCTAGTACGTGTCGTTTCTGCCACAGTCAAAGGGTCGGAAGCGGCACCCTGTCCTTCCCCGTTGAACCTTCGTAGCAGAGCCGTTCTGCCTGCGGCGAGTGGCGTGACGTCCCCGCTGACTTGCTTTAGGCTCCGACGCCCGTACACCTTATAAAAGGGCTCTGGGTGTTTCAGGCGCAAACCGCGCCTTTCTCAGGTTGCTTCGAAAGTCAACGGCCTGCTTGGCTTAGAGAGACGGCCAGTGAGGCTTCCCAAGACAAACACTGAGGAGCGTGTTTTCTCACTGTGGCCCTGGTGCAGTGCTGTGAGCCCCTGGCCGTACACTTAAAAGACCTGCTGGACCCGTGTTTGGGTGGACTTTAGAAAGCTCAGACACTTAGCTCTCCAACGAAGAAAGCAGTGTGCTGCTTTTCACTCGGCGTTAAGGGAGAGATGCCCGGAGGCCCAAGATCCCTGAGGGTTGTGAAGTCGCCCAGGAAGGGATCCTCAGGTCTCAGTGTTCTTTCATGGGAGGTGCGGAGGACGCAGTATTCCCAGAGTTCCGAGAAGCTCACTAACGGGAAGGCACTCCGTGGACTAGGTTTTCCTGGCCAATGATGTATGCCCAATCTTCCAAATGCAATACATGGACCTTACTATGAGCCTGGCAGGCAGTGTCGTTTTCCCTTTAGGCATTGGCGCCTTTCCCATGCCTCTTGCAGGGAACTGGGAGCACCGTATTGCCCTCAGGGAAACGCCCTTTTCCTACATAGGACATTCCAGGACGTGAGACTGGCAGCAGCACTCTATTTCAGGCGGCGTGGAGGCTGCAGCGGTCCTCCTTACAGCTGGGACGTGCTGCCATGCACATACATGGCCAAACTGAACGTTCCAAACTGCCCGAGTACGATCAGTTTCCAGCGAGCCAAAACAGACAGAAGGGGGCACTCTGGCCCCTTCCCGGATGAAGTTCGAACCCGAGGAAGTTGTGATGTGCAACGTGTGGCTGGTCTATGGGACGTAAAGCTTTGGGGAGGTTGCGACGTGTCCTCGCAGCTTCTCGAAGCGTAGTAGTGTTCAGGCGAATCTATCTACATTTGGAAAACTGCAGGGCCTCTCTAGTTTGTGCGTGGCATAGAGAGAGATCCGCCAAGTAAGTGCACCCGGAACGGACACTTAGGGAAGTGTGTTTTCCTTGCAGCTCACGCTCTGCCCTGAGATCCCCTGACATGTCACCTACAAAAGAGCAGTTAGTGCTGTGTTCAGAGAGTCCGTTGAATGTTTTGGCCATCGAGCTCTGTGGAGAAAACGCAGAGGTTTGCCTTTCACTCTGCTTTGAGAGTGGTGATCCGGAGGCCTTAGGTAGCATGGTGCTGCTCAGTCAGCCAGGAAGTGTTTTCCTCTACAGAGTGTTGTTCCCTGGGACGCAGTGAGGACGTGGGTGCCATAGGAAAAGCATACTAGAGATCCAGCAGTACTTCTCCAGAAGGCTGTGGAAAAACCGCTGAACGCCTCGATGTGTGAATGGGCCATCCGATCGATCCTTTGAACCGTGGAGAGAGGTGTAGATTTCCCTTTTGCAGTGGGTGATCTGGGGTGCCGCCTGGAATGCACAGGACACTCTCTGTTTCTCCAAGGACACTCTGCTCTCCGTGAAGGCACTCTAGCTGTGAAGAGCAGACAGAGAACAGCACTGTCTCAGGGAAATTTGACACCACAGGCCTTCTGCTCTCCAGGGGGGAAAATAGTGCTTTTCTCACTAGGTCACCAATATCAAAGTTGCAGTGTGCCTAGTACGTGTCGTTTCTGCCACAGTCAAAGGGTCGGAAGCGGCACCCTGTCCTTCCCCGTTGAACCTTCGTAGCAGAGCCGTTCTGCCTGCGGCGAGTGGCGTGACGTCCCCGCTGACTTGCTTTAGGCTCCGACGCCCGTACACCTTATAAAAGGGCTCTGGGTGTTTCAGGCGCAAACCGCGCCTTTCTCAGGTTGCTTCGAAAGTCAACGGCCTGCTTGGCTTAGAGAGACGGCCAGTGAGGCTTCCCAAGACAAACACTGAGGAGCGTGTTTTCTCACTGTGGCCCTGGTGCAGTGCTGTGAGCCCCTGGCCGTACACTTAAAAGACCTGCTGGACCCGTGTTTGGGTGGACTTTAGAAAGCTCAGACACTTAGCTCTCCAACGAAGAAAGCAGTGTGCTGCTTTTCACTCGGCGTTAAGGGAGAGATGCCCGGAGGCCCAAGATCCCTGAGGGTTGTGAAGTCGCCCAGGAAGGGATCCTCAGGTCTCAGTGTTCTTTCATGGGAGGTGCGGAGGACGCAGTATTCCCAGAGTTCCGAGAAGCTCACTAACGGGAAGGCACTCCGTGGACTAGGTTTTCCTGGCCAATGATGTATGCCCAATCTTCCAAATGCAATACATGGACCTTACTATGAGCCTGGCAGGCAGTGTCGTTTTCCCTTTAGGCATTGGCGCCTTTCCCATGCCTCTTGCAGGGAACTGGGAGCACCGTATTGCCCTCAGGGAAACGCCCTTTTCCTACATAGGACATTCCAGGACGTGAGACTGGCAGCAGCACTCTATTTCAGGCGGCGTGGAGGCTGCAGCGGTCCTCCTTACAGCTGGGACGTGCTGCCATGCACATACATGGCCAAACTGAACGTTCCAAACTGCCCGAGTACGATCAGTTTCCAGCGAGCCAAAACAGACAGAAGGGGGCACTCTGGCCCCTTCCCGGATGAAGTTCGAACCCGAGGAAGTTGTGATGTGCAACGTGTGGCTGGTCTATGGGACGTAAAGCTTTGGGGAGGTTGCGACGTGTCCTCGCAGCTTCTCGAAGCGTAGTAGTGTTCAGGCGAATCTATCTACATTTGGAAAACTGCAGGGCCTCTCTAGTTTGTGCGTGGCATAGAGAGAGATCCGCCAAGTAAGTGCACCCGGAACGGACACTTAGGGAAGTGTGTTTTCCTTGCAGCTCACGCTCTGCCCTGAGATCCCCTGACATGTCACCTACAAAAGAGCAGTTAGTGCTGTGTTCAGAGAGTCCGTTGAATGTTTTGGCCATCGAGCTCTGTGGAGAAAAAGCAGAGGGTTGCCTTTCTCTCTGCTTTCAAAGAGGTGATCCGGAGGCCTGAGGTAGCATGGTGCTGCTCAGTCAGCCAGGAAGTGTTTTCCTCTACAGAGTGTTGTTCCCTGGGACGCAGTGAGGACGTGGGTGCCATAGGAAAAGCATACCAGAGATCCAGCAGTACTTCTCCAGAAGGCTGTGGAAAAACCGCTGAACGCCTCGATGTGTGAATGGGCCATCCGATCGATCCTTTGAACCGTGGAGAGAGGTGTAGATTTCCCTTTTGCAGTGGGTGATCTGGGGTGCCGCCTGGACTGCACAGGACACTCTCTGTTTCTCCAAGGACACTCTGCTCTCCGTGAAGGCACTCTAGCTGTGAAGAGCAGACAGAGAACAGCACTGTCTCAGGGAAATTTGACACCACAGGCCTTCTGCTCTCCAGGGGGGAAAATAGTGCTTTTCTCACTAGGTCACCAATATCAAAGTTGCAGTGTGCCTAGTACGTGTCGTTTCTGCCACAGTCAAAGGGTCGGAAGCGGCACCCTGTCCTTCCCCGTTGAACCTTCGTAGCAGAGCCGTTCTGCCTGCGGCGAGTGGCGTGACGTCCCCGCTGACTTGCTTTAGGCTCCGACGCCCGTACACCTTATAAAAGGGCTCTGGGTGTTTCAGGCGCAAACCGCGCCTTTCTCAGGTTGCTTCGAAAGTCAACGGCCTGCTTGGCTTAGAGAGACGGCCAGTGAGGCTTCCCAAGACAAACACTGAGGAGCGTGTTTTCTCACTGTGGCCCTGGTGCAGTGCTGTGAGCCCCTGGCCGTACACTTAAAAGACCTGCTGGACCCGTGTTTGGGTGGACTTTAGAAAGCTCAGACACTTAGCTCTCCAACGAAGAAAGCAGTGTGCTGCTTTTCACTCGGCGTTAAGGGAGAGATGCCCGGAGGCCCAAGATCCCTGAGGGTTGTGAAGTCGCCCAGGAAGGGATCCTCAGGTCTCAGTGTTCTTTCATGGGAGGTGCGGAGGACGCAGTATTCCCAGAGTTCCGAGAAGCTCACTAACGGGAAGGCACTCCGTGGACTAGGTTTTCCTGGCCAATGATGTATGCCCAATCTTCCAAATGCAATACATGGACCTTACTATGAGCCTGGCAGGCAGTGTCGTTTTCCCTTTAGGCATTGGCGCCTTTCCCATGCCTCTTGCAGGGAACTGGGAGCACCGTATTGCCCTCAGGGAAACGCCCTTTTCCTACATAGGACATTCCAGGACGTGAGACTGGCAGCAGCACTCTATTTCAGGCGGCGTGGAGGCTGCAGCGGTCCTCCTTACAGCTGGGACGTGCTGCCATGCACATACATGGCCAAACTGAACGTTCCAAACTGCCCGAGTACGATCAGTTTCCAGCGAGCCAAAACAGACAGAAGGGGGCACTCTGGCCCCTTCCCGGATGAAGTTCGAACCCGAGGAAGTTGTGATGTGCAACGTGTGGCTGGTCTATGGGACGTAAAGCTTTGGGGAGGTTGCGACGTGTCCTCGCAGCTTCTCGAAGCGTAGTAGTGTTCAGGCGAATCTATCTACATTTGGAAAACTGCAGGGCCTCTCTAGTTTGTGCGTGGCATAGAGAGAGATCCGCCAAGTAAGTGCACCCGGAACGGACACTTAGGGAAGTGTGTTTTCCTTGCAGCTCACGCTCTGCCCTGAGATCCCCTGACATGTCACCTACAAAAGAGCAGTTAGTGCTGTGTTCAGAGAGTCCGTTGAATGTTTTGGCCATCGAGCTCTGTGGAGAAAACGCAGAGGTTTGCCTTTCACTCTGCTTTGAGAGTGGTGATCCGGAGGCCTGAGGTAGCATGGTGCTGCTCAGTCAGCCAGGAAGTGTTTTCCTCTACACAGTGTTGTTCCCTGGGACGCAGTGAGGACGTGGGTGCCATAGGAAAAGCATACTAGAGATCCAGCAGTACTTCTCCAGAAGGCTGTGGAAAAACCGCTGAACGCCTCGATGTGTGAATGGGCCATCCGATCGATCCTTTGAACCGTGGAGAGAGGTGTAGATTTCCCTTTTGCAGTGGGTGATCTGGGGTGCCGCCTGGAATGCACAGGACACTCTCTGTTTCTCCAAGGACACTCTGCTCTCCGTGAAGGCACTCTAGCTGTGAAGAGCAGACAGAGAACAGCACTGTCTCAGGGAAATTTGACACCACAGGCCTTCTGCTCTCCAGGGGGGAAAATAGTGCTTTTCTCACTAGGTCACCAATATCAAAGTTGCAGTGTGCCTAGTACGTGTCGTTTCTGCCACAGTCAAAGGGTCGGAAGCGGCACCCTGTCCTTCCCCGTTGAACCTTCGTAGCAGAGCCGTTCTGCCTGCGGCGAGTGGCGTGACGTCCCCGCTGACTTGCTTTAGGCTCCGACGCCCGTACACCTTATAAAAGGGCTCTGGGTGTTTCAGGCGCAAACCGCGCCTTTCTCAGGTTGCTTCGAAAGTCAACGGCCTGCTTGGCTTAGAGAGACGGCCAGTGAGGCTTCCCAAGACAAACACTGAGGAGCGTGTTTTCTCACTGTGGCCCTGGTGCAGTGCTGTGAGCCCCTGGCCGTACACTTAAAAGACCTGCTGGACCCGTGTTTGGGTGGACTTTAGAAAGCTCAGACACTTAGCTCTCCAACGAAGAAAGCAGTGTGCTGCTTTTCACTCGGCGTTAAGGGAGAGATGCCCGGAGGCCCAAGATCCCTGAGGGTTGTGAAGTCGCCCAGGAAGGGATCCTCAGGTCTCAGTGTTCTTTCATGGGAGGTGCGGAGGACGCAGTATTCCCAGAGTTCCGAGAAGCTCACTAACGGGAAGGCACTCCGTGGACTAGGTTTTCCTGGCCAATGATGTATGCCCAATCTTCCAAATGCAATACATGGACCTTACTATGAGCCTGGCAGGCAGTGTCGTTTTCCCTTTAGGCATTGGCGCCTTTCCCATGCCTCTTGCAGGGAACTGGGAGCACCGTATTGCCCTCAGGGAAACGCCCTTTTCCTACATAGGACATTCCAGGACGTGAGACTGGCAGCAGCACTCTATTTCAGGCGGCGTGGAGGCTGCAGCGGTCCTCCTTACAGCTGGGACGTGCTGCCATGCACATACATGGCCAAACTGAACGTTCCAAACTGCCCGAGTACGATCAGTTTCCAGCGAGCCAAAACAGACAGAAGGGGGCACTCTGGCCCCTTCCCGGATGAAGTTCGAACCCGAGGAAGTTGTGATGTGCAACGTGTGGCTGGTCTATGGGACGTAAAGCTTTGGGGAGGTTGCGACGTGTCCTCGCAGCTTCTCGAAGCGTAGTAGTGTTCAGGCGAATCTATCTACATTTGGAAAACTGCAGGGCCTCTCTAGTTTGTGCGTGGCATAGAGAGAGATCCGCCAAGTAAGTGCACCCGGAACGGACACTTAGGGAAGTGTGTTTTCCTTGCAGCTCACGCTCTGCCCTGAGATCCCCTGACATGTCACCTACAAAAGAGCAGTTAGTGCTGTGTTCAGAGAGTCCGTTGAATGTTTTGGCCATCGAGCTCTGTGGAGAAAACGCAGAGGTTTGCCTTTCACTCTGCTTTGAGAGTGGTGATCCGGAGGCCTGAGGTAGCATGGTGCTGCTCAGTCAGCCAGGAAGTGTTTTCCTCTACACAGTGTTGTTCCCTGGGACGCAGTGAGGACGTGGGTGCCATAGGAAAAGCATACTAGAGATCCAGCAGTACTTCTCCAGAAGGCTGTGGAAAAACCGCTGAACGCCTCGATGTGTGAATGGGCCATCCGATCGATCCTTTGAACCGTGGAGAGAGGTGTAGATTTCCCTTTTGCAGTGGGTGATCTGGGGTGCCGCCTGGAATGCACAGGACACTCTCTGTTTCTCCAAGGACACTCTGCTCTCCGTGAAGGCACTCTAGCTGTGAAGAGCAGACAGAGAACAGCACTGTCTCAGGGAAATTTGACACCACAGGCCTTCTGCTCTCCAGGGGGGAAAATAGTGCTTTTCTCACTAGGTCACCAATATCAAAGTTGCAGTGTGCCTAGTACGTGTCGTTTCTGCCACAGTCAAAGGGTCGGAAGCGGCACCCTGTCCTTCCCCGCTGAACCTTCGTAGCAGAGCCGTTCTGCCTGCGGCGAGTGGCGTGACGTCCCCGCTGACTTGCTTTAGGCTCCGACGCCCGTACACCTTATAAAAGGGCTCTGGGTGTTTCAGGCGCAAACCGCGCCTTTCTCAGGTTGCTTCGAAAGTCAACGGCCTGCTTGGCTTAGAGAGACGGCCAGTGAGGCTTCCCAAGACAAACACTGAGGAGCGTGTTTTCTCACTGTGGCCCTGGTGCAGTGCTGTGAGCCCCTGGCCGTACACTTAAAAGACCTGCTGGACCCGTGTTTGGGTGGACTTTAGAAAGCTCAGACACTTAGCTCTCCAACGAAGAAAGCAGTGTGCTGCTTTTCACTCGGCGTTAAGGGAGAGATGCCCGGAGGCCCAAGATCCCTGAGGGTTGTGAAGTCGCCCAGGAAGGGATCCTCAGGTCTCAGTGTTCTTTCATGGGAGGTGCGGAGGACGCAGTATTCCCAGAGTTCCGAGAAGCTCACTAACGGGAAGGCACTCCGTGGACTAGGTTTTCCTGGCCAATGATGTATGCCCAATCTTCCAAATGCAATACATGGACCTTACTATGAGCCTGGCAGGCAGTGTCGTTTTCCCTTTAGGCATTGGCGCCTTTCCCATGCCTCTTGCAGGGAACTGGGAGCACCGTATTGCCCTCAGGGAAACGCCCTTTTCCTACATAGGACATTCCAGGACGTGAGACTGGCAGCAGCACTCTATTTCAGGCGGCGTGGAGGCTGCAGCGGTCCTCCTTACAGCTGGGACGTGCTGCCATGCACATACATGGCCAAACTGAACGTTCCAAACTGCCCGAGTACGATCAGTTTCCAGCGAGCCAAAACAGACAGAAGGGGGCACTCTGGCCCCTTCCCGGATGAAGTTCGAACCCGAGGAAGTTGTGATGTGCAACGTGTGGCTGGTCTATGGGACGTAAAGCTTTGGGGAGGTTGCGACGTGTCCTCGCAGCTTCTCGAAGCGTAGTAGTGTTCAGGCGAATCTATCTACATTTGGAAAACTGCAGGGCCTCTCTAGTTTGTGCGTGGCATAGAGAGAGATCCGCCAAGTAAGTGCACCCGGAACGGACACTTAGGGAAGTGTGTTTTCCTTGCAGCTCACGCTCTGCCCTGAGATCCCCTGACATGTCACCTACAAAAGAGCAGTTAGTGCTGTGTTCAGAGAGTCCGTTGAATGTTTTGGCCATCGAGCTCTGTGGAGAAAACGCAGAGGTTTGCCTTTCACTCTGCTTTGAGAGTGGTGATCCGGAGGCCTGAGGTAGCATGGTGCTGCTCAGTCAGCCAGGAAGTGTTTTCCTCTACACAGTGTTGTTCCCTGGGACGCAGTGAGGACGTGGGTGCCATAGGAAAAGCATACTAGAGATCCAGCAGTACTTCTCCAGAAGGCTGTGGAAAAACCGCTGAACGCCTCGATGTGTGAATGGGCCATCCGTTCGATCCTTTGAACCGTGGAGAGAGGTGTAGATTTCCCTTTTGCAGTGGGTGATCTGGGGTGCCGCCTGGAATGCACAGGACACTCTCTGTTTCTCCAAGGACACTCTGCTCTCCGTGAAGGCACTCTAGCTGTGAAGAGCAGACAGAGAACAGCACTGTCTCAGGGAAATTTGACACCACAGGCCTTCTGCTCTCCAGGGGGGAAAATAGTGCTTTTCTCACTAGGTCACCAATATCAAAGTTGCAGTGTGCCTAGTACGTGTCGTTTCTGCCACAGTCAAAGGGTCGGAAGCGGCACCCTGTCCTTCCCCGCTGAACCTTCGTAGCAGAGCCGTTCTGCCTGCGGCGAGTGGCGTGACGTCCCCGCTGACTTGCTTTAGGCTCCGACGCCCGTACACCTTATAAAAGGGCTCTGGGTGTTTCAGGCGCAAACCGCGCCTTTCTCAGGTTGCTTCGAAAGTCAACGGCCTGCTTGGCTTAGAGAGACGGCCAGTGAGGCTTCCCAAGACAAACACTGAGGAGCGTGTTTTCTCACTGTGGCCCTGGTGCAGTGCTGTGAGCCCCTGGCCGTACACTTAAAAGACCTGCTGGACCCGTGTTTGGGTGGACTTTAGAAAGCTCAGACACTTAGCTCTCCAACGAAGAAAGCAGTGTGCTGCTTTTCACTCGGCGTTAAGGGAGAGATGCCCGGAGGCCCAAGATCCCTGAGGGTTGTGAAGTCGCCCAGGAAGGGATCCTCAGGTCTCAGTGTTCTTTCATGGGAGGTGCGGAGGACGCAGTATTCCCAGAGTTCCGAGAAGCTCACTAACGGGAAGGCACTCCGTGGACTAGGTTTTCCTGGCCAATGATGTATGCCCAATCTTCCAAATGCAATACATGGACCTTACTATGAGCCTGGCAGGCAGTGTCGTTTTCCCTTTAGGCATTGGCGCCTTTCCCATGCCTCTTGCAGGGAACTGGGAGCACCGTATTGCCCTCAGGGAAACGCCCTTTTCCTACGTAGGACATTCCAGGACGTGAGACTGGCAGCAGCACTCTATTTCAGGCGGCGTGGAGGCTGCAGCGGTCCTCCTTACAGCTGGGACGTGCTGCCATGCACATACATGGCCAAACTGAACGTTCCAAACTGCCCGAGTACGATCAGTTTCCAGCGAGCCAAAACAGACAGAAGGGGGCACTCTGGCCCCTTCCCGGATGAAGTTCGAACCCGAGGAAGTTGTGATGTGCAACGTGTGGCTGGTCTATGGGACGTAAAGCTTTGGGGAGGTTGCGACGTGTCCTCGCAGCTTCTCGAAGCGTAGTAGTGTTCAGGCGAATCTATCTACATTTGGAAAACTGCAGGGCCTCTCTAGTTTGTGCGTGGCATAGAGAGAGATCCGCCAAGTAAGTGCACCCGGAACGGACACTTAGGGAAGTGTGTTTTCCTTGCAGCTCACGCTCTGCCCTGAGATCCCCTGACATGTCACCTACAAAAGAGCAGTTAGTGCTGTGTTCAGAGAGTCCGTTGAATGTTTTGGCCATCGAGCTCTGTGGAGAAAACGCAGAGGTTTGCCTTTCACTCTGCTTTGAGAGTGGTGATCCGGAGGCCTGAGGTAGCATGGTGCTGCTCAGTCAGCCAGGAAGTGTTTTCCTCTACAGAGTGTTGTTCCCTGGGACGCAGTGAGGACGTGGGTGCCATAGGAAAAGCATACTAGAGATCCAGCAGTACTTCTCCAGAAGGCTGTGGAAAAACCGCTGAACGCCTCGATGTGTGAATGGGCCATCCGATCGATCCTTTGAACCGTGGAGAGAGGTGTAGATTTCCCTTTTGCAGTGGGTGATCTGGGGTGCCGCCTGGAATGCACAGGACACTCTCTGTTTCTCCAAGGACACTCTGCTCTCCGTGAAGGCACTCTAGCTGTGAAGAGCAGACAGAGAACAGCACTGTCTCAGGGAAATTTGACACCACAGGCCTTCTGCTCTCCAGGGGGGAAAATAGTGCTTTTCTCACTAGGTCACCAATATCAAAGTTGCAGTGTGCCTAGTACGTGTCGTTTCTGCCACAGTCAAAGGGTCGGAAGCGGCACCCTGTCCTTCCCCGTTGAACCTTCGTAGCAGAGCCGTTCTGCCTGCGGCGAGTGGCGTGACGTCCCCGCTGACTTGCTTTAGGCTCCGACGCCCGTACACCTTATAAAAGGGCTCTGGGTGTTTCAGGCGCAAACCGCGCCTTTCTCAGGTTGCTTCGAAAGTCAACGGCCTGCTTGGCTTAGAGAGACGGCCAGTGAGGCTTCCCAAGACAAACACTGAGGAGCGTGTTTTCTCACTGTGGCCCTGGTGCAGTGCTGTGAGCCCCTGGCCGTACACTTAAAAGACCTGCTGGACCCGTGTTTGGGTGGACTTTAGAAAGCTCAGACACTTAGCTCTCCAACGAAGAAAGCAGTGTGCTGCTTTTCACTCGGCGTTAAGGGAGAGATGCCCGGAGGCCCAAGATCCCTGAGGGTTGTGAAGTCGCCCAGGAAGGGATCCTCAGGTCTCAGTGTTCTTTCATGGGAGGTGCGGAGGACGCGGTATTCCCAGAGTTCCGAGAAGCTCACTAACGGGAAGGCACTCCGTGGACTAGGTTTTCCTGGCCAATGATGTATGCCCAATCTTCCAAATGCAATACATGGACCTTACTATGAGCCTGGCAGGCAGTGTCGTTTTCCCTTTAGGCATTGGCGCCTTTCCCATGCCTCTTGCAGGGAACTGGGAGCACCGTATTGCCCTCAGGGAAACGCCCTTTTCCTACATAGGACATTCCAGGACGTGAGACTGGCAGCAGCACTCTATTTCAGGCGGCGTGGAGGCTGCAGCGGTCCTCCTTACAGCTGGGACGTGCTGCCATGCACATACATGGCCAAACTGAACGTTCCAAACTGCCCGAGTACGATCAGTTTCCAGCGAGCCAAAACAGACAGAAGGGGGCACTCTGGCCCCTTCCCGGATGAAGTTCGAACCCGAGGAAGTTGTGATGTGCAACGTGTGGCTGGTCTATGGGACGTAAAGCTTTGGGGAGGTTGCGACGTGTCCTCGCAGCTTCTCGAAGCGTAGTAGTGTTCAGGCGAATCTATCTACATTTGGAAAACTGCAGGGCCTCTCTAGTTTGTGCGTGGCATAGAGAGAGATCCGCCAAGTAAGTGCACCCGGAACGGACACTTAGGGAAGTGTGTTTTCCTTGCAGCTCACGCTCTGCCCTGAGATCCCCTGACATGTCACCTACAAAAGAGCAGTTAGTGCTGTGTTCAGAGAGTCCGTTGAATGTTTTGGCCATCGAGCTCTGTGGAGAAAACGCAGAGGTTTGCCTTTCACTCTGCTTTGAGAGTGGTGATCCGGAGGCCTTAGGTAGCATGGTGCTGCTCAGTCAGCCAGGAAGTGTTTTCCTCTACAGAGTGTTGTTCCCTGGGACGCAGTGAGGACGTGGGTGCCATAGGAAAAGCATACTAGAGATCCAGCAGTACTTCTCCAGAAGGCTGTGGAAAAACCGCTGAACGCCTCGATGTGTGAATGGGCCATCCGATCGATCCTTTGAACCGTGGAGAGAGGTGTAGATTTCCCTTTTGCAGTGGGTGATCTGGGGTGCCGCCTGGAATGCACAGGACACTCTCTGTTTCTCCAAGGACACTCTGCTCTCCGTGAAGGCACTCTAGCTGTGAAGAGCAGACAGAGAACAGCACTGTCTCAGGGAAATTTGACACCACAGGCCTTCTGCTCTCCAGGGGGGAAAATAGTGCTTTTCTCACTAGGTCACCAATATCAAAGTTGCAGTGTGCCTAGTACGTGTCGTTTCTGCCACAGTCAAAGGGTCGGAAGCGGCACCCTGTCCTTCCCCGTTGAACCTTCGTAGCAGAGCCGTTCTGCCTGCGGCGAGTGGCGTGACGTCCCCGCTGACTTGCTTTAGGCTCCGACGCCCGTACACCTTATAAAAGGGCTCTGGGTGTTTCAGGCGCAAACCGCGCCTTTCTCAGGTTGCTTCGAAAGTCAACGGCCTGCTTGGCTTAGAGAGACGGCCAGTGAGGCTTCCCAAGACAAACACTGAGGAGCGTGTTTTCTCACTGTGGCCCTGGTGCAGTGCTGTGAGCCCCTGGCCGTACACTTAAAAGACCTGCTGGACCCGTGTTTGGGTGGACTTTAGAAAGCTCAGACACTTAGCTCTCCAACGAAGAAAGCAGTGTGCTGCTTTTCACTCGGCGTTAAGGGAGAGATGCCCGGAGGCCCAAGATCCCTGAGGGTTGTGAAGTCGCCCAGGAAGGGATCCTCAGGTCTCAGTGTTCTTTCATGGGAGGTGCGGAGGACGCAGTATTCCCAGAGTTCCGAGAAGCTCACTAACGGGAAGGCACTCCGTGGACTAGGTTTTCCTGGCCAATGATGTATGCCCAATCTTCCAAATGCAATACATGGACCTTACTATGAGCCTGGCAGGCAGTGTCGTTTTCCCTTTAGGCATTGGCGCCTTTCCCATGCCTCTTGCAGGGAACTGGGAGCACCGTATTGCCCTCAGGGAAACGCCCTTTTCCTACATAGGACATTCCAGGACGTGAGACTGGCAGCAGCACTCTATTTCAGGCGGCGTGGAGGCTGCAGCGGTCCTCCTTACAGCTGGGACGTGCTGCCATGCACATACATGGCCAAACTGAACGTTCCAAACTGCCCGAGTACGATCAGTTTCCAGCGAGCCAAAACAGACAGAAGGGGGCACTCTGGCCCCTTCCCGGATGAAGTTCGAACCCGAGGAAGTTGTGATGTGCAACGTGTGGCTGGTCTATGGGACGTAAAGCTTTGGGGAGGTTGCGACGTGTCCTCGCAGCTTCTCGAAGCGTAGTAGTGTTCAGGCGAATCTATCTACATTTGGAAAACTGCAGGGCCTCTCTAGTTTGTGCGTGGCATAGAGAGAGATCCGCCAAGTAAGTGCACCCGGAACGGACACTTAGGGAAGTGTGTTTTCCTTGCAGCTCACGCTCTGCCCTGAGATCCCCTGACATGTCACCTACAAAAGAGCAGTTAGTGCTGTGTTCAGAGAGTCCGTTGAATGTTTTGGCCATCGAGCTCTGTGGAGAAAACGCAGAGGTTTGCCTTTCACTCTGCTTTGAGAGTGGTGATCCGGAGGCCTGAGGTAGCATGGTGCTGCTCAGTCAGCCAGGAAGTGTTTTCCTCTACACAGTGTTGTTCCCTGGGACGCAGTGAGGACGTGGGTGCCATAGGAAAAGCATACTAGAGATCCAGCAGTACTTCTCCAGAAGGCTGTGGAAAAACCGCTGAACGCCTCGATGTGTGAATGGGCCATCCGATCGATCCTTTGAACCGTGGAGAGAGGTGTAGATTTCCCTTTTGCAGTGGGTGATCTGGGGTGCCGCCTGGAATGCACAGGACACTCTCTGTTTCTCCAAGGACACTCTGCTCTCCGTGAAGGCACTCTAGCTGTGAAGAGCAGACAGAGAACAGCACTGTCTCAGGGAAATTTGACACCACAGGCCTTCTGCTCTCCAGGGGGGAAAATAGTGCTTTTCTCACTAGGTCACCAATATCAAAGTTGCAGTGTGCCTAGTACGTGTCGTTTCTGCCACAGTCAAAGGGTCGGAAGCGGCACCCTGTCCTTCCCCGTTGAACCTTCGTAGCAGAGCCGTTCTGCCTGCGGCGAGTGGCGTGACGTCCCCGCTGACTTGCTTTAGGCTCCGACGCCCGTACACCTTATAAAAGGGCTCTGGGTGTTTCAGGCGCAAACCGCGCCTTTCTCAGGTTGCTTCGAAAGTCAACGGCCTGCTTGGCTTAGAGAGACGGCCAGTGAGGCTTCCCAAGACAAACACTGAGGAGCGTGTTTTCTCACTGTGGCCCTGGTGCAGTGCTGTGAGCCCCTGGCCGTACACTTAAAAGACCTGCTGGACCCGTGTTTGGGTGGACTTTAGAAAGCTCAGACACTTAGCTCTCCAACGAAGAAAGCAGTGTGCTGCTTTTCACTCGGCGTTAAGGGAGAGATGCCCGGAGGCCCAAGATCCCTGAGGGTTGTGAAGTCGCCCAGGAAGGGATCCTCAGGTCTCAGTGTTCTTTCATGGGAGGTGCGGAGGACGCAGTATTCCCAGAGTTCCGAGAAGCTCACTAACGGGAAGGCACTCCGTGGACTAGGTTTTCCTGGCCAATGATGTATGCCCAATCTTCCAAATGCAATACATGGACCTTACTATGAGCCTGGCAGGCAGTGTCGTTTTCCCTTTAGGCATTGGCGCCTTTCCCATGCCTCTTGCAGGGAACTGGGAGCACCGTATTGCCCTCAGGGAAACGCCCTTTTCCTACATAGGACATTCCAGGACGTGAGACTGGCAGCAGCACTCTATTTCAGGCGGCGTGGAGGCTGCAGCGGTCCTCCTTACAGCTGGGACGTGCTGCCATGCACATACATGGCCAAACTGAACGTTCCAAACTGCCCGAGTACGATCAGTTTCCAGCGAGCCAAAACAGACAGAAGGGGGCACTCTGGCCCCTTCCCGGATGAAGTTCGAACCCGAGGAAGTTGTGATGTGCAACGTGTGGCTGGTCTATGGGACGTAAAGCTTTGGGGAGGTTGCGACGTGTCCTCGCAGCTTCTCGAAGCGTAGTAGTGTTCAGGCGAATCTATCTACATTTGGAAAACTGCAGGGCCTCTCTAGTTTGTGCGTGGCATAGAGAGAGATCCGCCAAGTAAGTGCACCCGGAACGGACACTTAGGGAAGTGTGTTTTCCTTGCAGCTCACGCTCTGCCCTGAGATCCCCTGACATGTCACCTACAAAAGAGCAGTTAGTGCTGTGTTCAGAGAGTCCGTTGAATGTTTTGGCCATCGAGCTCTGTGGAGAAAACGCAGAGGTTTGCCTTTCACTCTGCTTTGAGAGTGGTGATCCGGAGGCCTGAGGTAGCATGGTGCTGCTCAGTCAGCCAGGAAGTGTTTTCCTCTACACAGTGTTGTTCCCTGGGACGCAGTGAGGACGTGGGTGCCATAGGAAAAGCATACTAGAGATCCAGCAGTACTTCTCCAGAAGGCTGTGGAAAAACCGCTGAACGCCTCGATGTGTGAATGGGCCATCCGATCGATCCTTTGAACCGTGGAGAGAGGTGTAGATTTCCCTTTTGCAGTGGGTGATCTGGGGTGCCGCCTGGAATGCACAGGACACTCTCTGTTTCTCCAAGGACACTCTGCTCTCCGTGAAGGCACTCTAGCTGTGAAGAGCAGACAGAGAACAGCACTGTCTCAGGGAAATTTGACACCACAGGCCTTCTGCTCTCCAGGGGGGAAAATAGTGCTTTTCTCACTAGGTCACCAATATCAAAGTTGCAGTGTGCCTAGTACGTGTCGTTTCTGCCACAGTCAAAGGGTCGGAAGCGGCACCCTGTCCTTCCCCGCTGAACCTTCGTAGCAGAGCCGTTCTGCCTGCGGCGAGTGGCGTGACGTCCCCGCTGACTTGCTTTAGGCTCCGACGCCCGTACACCTTATAAAAGGGCTCTGGGTGTTTCAGGCGCAAACCGCGCCTTTCTCAGGTTGCTTCGAAAGTCAACGGCCTGCTTGGCTTAGAGAGACGGCCAGTGAGGCTTCCCAAGACAAACACTGAGGAGCGTGTTTTCTCACTGTGGCCCTGGTGCAGTGCTGTGAGCCCCTGGCCGTACACTTAAAAGACCTGCTGGACCCGTGTTTGGGTGGACTTTAGAAAGCTCAGACACTTAGCTCTCCAACGAAGAAAGCAGTGTGCTGCTTTTCACTCGGCGTTAAGGGAGAGATGCCCGGAGGCCCAAGATCCCTGAGGGTTGTGAAGTCGCCCAGGAAGGGATCCTCAGGTCTCAGTGTTCTTTCATGGGAGGTGCGGAGGACGCAGTATTCCCAGAGTTCCGAGAAGCTCACTAACGGGAAGGCACTCCGTGGACTAGGTTTTCCTGGCCAATGATGTATGCCCAATCTTCCAAATGCAATACATGGACCTTACTATGAGCCTGGCAGGCAGTGTCGTTTTCCCTTTAGGCATTGGCGCCTTTCCCATGCCTCTTGCAGGGAACTGGGAGCACCGTATTGCCCTCAGGGAAACGCCCTTTTCCTACATAGGACATTCCAGGACGTGAGACTGGCAGCAGCACTCTATTTCAGGCGGCGTGGAGGCTGCAGCGGTCCTCCTTACAGCTGGGACGTGCTGCCATGCACATACATGGCCAAACTGAACGTTCCAAACTGCCCGAGTACGATCAGTTTCCAGCGAGCCAAAACAGACAGAAGGGGGCACTCTGGCCCCTTCCCGGATGAAGTTCGAACCCGAGGAAGTTGTGATGTGCAACGTGTGGCTGGTCTATGGGACGTAAAGCTTTGGGGAGGTTGCGACGTGTCCTCGCAGCTTCTCGAAGCGTAGTAGTGTTCAGGCGAATCTATCTACATTTGGAAAACTGCAGGGCCTCTCTAGTTTGTGCGTGGCATAGAGAGAGATCCGCCAAGTAAGTGCACCCGGAACGGACACTTAGGGAAGTGTGTTTTCCTTGCAGCTCACGCTCTGCCCTGAGATCCCCTGACATGTCACCTACAAAAGAGCAGTTAGTGCTGTGTTCAGAGAGTCCGTTGAATGTTTTGGCCATCGAGCTCTGTGGAGAAAACGCAGAGGTTTGCCTTTCACTCTGCTTTGAGAGTGGTGATCCGGAGGCCTGAGGTAGCATGGTGCTGCTCAGTCAGCCAGGAAGTGTTTTCCTCTACACAGTGTTGTTCCCTGGGACGCAGTGAGGACGTGGGTGCCATAGGAAAAGCATACTAGAGATCCAGCAGTACTTCTCCAGAAGGCTGTGGAAAAACCGCTGAACGCCTCGATGTGTGAATGGGCCATCCGTTCGATCCTTTGAACCGTGGAGAGAGGTGTAGATTTCCCTTTTGCAGTGGGTGATCTGGGGTGCCGCCTGGAATGCACAGGACACTCTCTGTTTCTCCAAGGACACTCTGCTCTCCGTGAAGGCACTCTAGCTGTGAAGAGCAGACAGAGAACAGCACTGTCTCAGGGAAATTTGACACCACAGGCCTTCTGCTCTCCAGGGGGGAAAATAGTGCTTTTCTCACTAGGTCACCAATATCAAAGTTGCAGTGTGCCTAGTACGTGTCGTTTCTGCCACAGTCAAAGGGTCGGAAGCGGCACCCTGTCCTTCCCCGCTGAACCTTCGTAGCAGAGCCGTTCTGCCTGCGGCGAGTGGCGTGACGTCCCCGCTGACTTGCTTTAGGCTCCGACGCCCGTACACCTTATAAAAGGGCTCTGGGTGTTTCAGGCGCAAACCGCGCCTTTCTCAGGTTGCTTCGAAAGTCAACGGCCTGCTTGGCTTAGAGAGACGGCCAGTGAGGCTTCCCAAGACAAACACTGAGGAGCGTGTTTTCTCACTGTGGCCCTGGTGCAGTGCTGTGAGCCCCTGGCCGTACACTTAAAAGACCTGCTGGACCCGTGTTTGGGTGGACTTTAGAAAGCTCAGACACTTAGCTCTCCAACGAAGAAAGCAGTGTGCTGCTTTTCACTCGGCGTTAAGGGAGAGATGCCCGGAGGCCCAAGATCCCTGAGGGTTGTGAAGTCGCCCAGGAAGGGATCCTCAGGTCTCAGTGTTCTTTCATGGGAGGTGCGGAGGACGCAGTATTCCCAGAGTTCCGAGAAGCTCACTAACGGGAAGGCACTCCGTGGACTAGGTTTTCCTGGCCAATGATGTATGCCCAATCTTCCAAATGCAATACATGGACCTTACTATGAGCCTGGCAGGCAGTGTCGTTTTCCCTTTAGGCATTGGCGCCTTTCCCATGCCTCTTGCAGGGAACTGGGAGCACCGTATTGCCATCAGGGAAACGCCCTTTTCCTACGTAGGACATTCCAGGACGTGAGACTGGCAGCAGCACTCTATTTCAGGCGGCGTGGAGGCTGCAGCGGTCCTCCTTACAGCTGGGACGTGCTGCCATGCACATACATGGCCAAACTGAACGTTCCAAACTGCCCGAGTACGATCAGTTTCCAGCGAGCCAAAACAGACAGAAGGGGGCACTCTGGCCCCTTCCCGGATGAAGTTCGAACCCGAGGAAGTTGTGATGTGCAACGTGTGGCTGGTCTATGGGACGTAAAGCTTTGGGGAGGTTGCGACGTGTCCTCGCAGCTTCTCGAAGCGTAGTAGTGTTCAGGCGAATCTATCTACATTTGGAAAACTGCAGGGCCTCTCTAGTTTGTGCGTGGCATAGAGAGAGATCCGCCAAGTAAGTGCACCCGGAACGGACACTTAGGGAAGTGTGTTTTCCTTGCAGCTCACGCTCTGCCCTGAGATCCCCTGACATGTCACCTACAAAAGAGCAGTTAGTGCTGTGTTCAGAGAGTCCGTTGAATGTTTTGGCCATCGAGCTCTGTGGAGAAAACGCAGAGGTTTGCCTTTCACTCTGCTTTGAGAGTGGTGATCCGGAGGCCTGAGGTAGCATGGTGCTGCTCAGTCAGCCAGGAAGTGTTTTCCTCTACAGAGTGTTGTTCCCTGGGACGCAGTGAGGACGTGGGTGCCATAGGAAAAGCATACTAGAGATCCAGCAGTACTTCTCCAGAAGGCTGTGGAAAAACCGCTGAACGCCTCGATGTGTGAATGGGCCATCCGATCGATCCTTTGAACCGTGGAGAGAGGTGTAGATTTCCCTTTTGCAGTGGGTGATCTGGGGTGCCGCCTGGAATGCACAGGACACTCTCTGTTTCTCCAAGGACACTCTGCTCTCCGTGAAGGCACTCTAGCTGTGAAGAGCAGACAGAGAACAGCACTGTCTCAGGGAAATTTGACACCACAGGCCTTCTGCTCTCCAGGGGGGAAAATAGTGCTTTTCTCACTAGGTCACCAATATCAAAGTTGCAGTGTGCCTAGTACGTGTCGTTTCTGCCACAGTCAAAGGGTCGGAAGCGGCACCCTGTCCTTCCCCGTTGAACCTTCGTAGCAGAGCCGTTCTGCCTGCGGCGAGTGGCGTGACGTCCCCGCTGACTTGCTTTAGGCTCCGACGCCCGTACACCTTATAAAAGGGCTCTGGGTGTTTCAGGCGCAAACCGCGCCTTTCTCAGGTTGCTTCGAAAGTCAACGGCCTGCTTGGCTTAGAGAGACGGCCAGTGAGGCTTCCCAAGACAAACACTGAGGAGCGTGTTTTCTCACTGTGGCCCTGGTGCAGTGCTGTGAGCCCCTGGCCGTACACTTAAAAGACCTGCTGGACCCGTGTTTGGGTGGACTTTAGAAAGCTCAGACACTTAGCTCTCCAACGAAGAAAGCAGTGTGCTGCTTTTCACTCGGCGTTAAGGGAGAGATGCCCGGAGGCCCAAGATCCCTGAGGGTTGTGAAGTCGCCCAGGAAGGGATCCTCAGGTCTCAGTGTTCTTTCATGGGAGGTGCGGAGGACGCGGTATTCCCAGAGTTCCGAGAAGCTCACTAACGGGAAGGCACTCCGTGGACTAGGTTTTCCTGGCCAATGATGTATGCCCAATCTTCCAAATGCAATACATGGACCTTACTATGAGCCTGGCAGGCAGTGTCGTTTTCCCTTTAGGCATTGGCGCCTTTCCCATGCCTCTTGCAGGGAACTGGGAGCACCGTATTGCCCTCAGGGAAACGCCCTTTTCCTACATAGGACATTCCAGGACGTGAGACTGGCAGCAGCACTCTATTTCAGGCGGCGTGGAGGCTGCAGCGGTCCTCCTTACAGCTGGGACGTGCTGCCATGCACATACATGGCCAAACTGAACGTTCCAAACTGCCCGAGTACGATCAGTTTCCAGCGAGCCAAAACAGACAGAAGGGGGCACTCTGGCCCCTTCCCGGATGAAGTTCGAACCCGAGGAAGTTGTGATGTGCAACGTGTGGCTGGTCTATGGGACGTAAAGCTTTGGGGAGGTTGCGACGTGTCCTCGCAGCTTCTCGAAGCGTAGTAGTGTTCAGGCGAATCTATCTACATTTGGAAAACTGCAGGGCCTCTCTAGTTTGTGCGTGGCATAGAGAGAGATCCGCCAAGTAAGTGCACCCGGAACGGACACTTAGGGAAGTGTGTTTTCCTTGCAGCTCACGCTCTGCCCTGAGATCCCCTGACATGTCACCTACAAAAGAGCAGTTAGTGCTGTGTTCAGAGAGTCCGTTGAATGTTTTGGCCATCGAGCTCTGTGGAGAAAACGCAGAGGTTTGCCTTTCACTCTGCTTTGAGAGTGGTGATCCGGAGGCCTGAGGTAGCATGGTGCTGCTCAGTCAGCCAGGAAGTGTTTTCCTCTACACAGTGTTGTTCCCTGGGACGCAGTGAGGACGTGGGTGCCATAGGAAAAGCATACTAGAGATCCAGCAGTACTTCTCCAGAAGGCTGTGGAAAAACCGCTGAACGCCTCGATGTGTGAATGGGCCATCCGATCGATCCTTTGAACCGAGGAGAGAGGTGTAGATTTCCCTTTTGCAGTGGGTGATCTGGGGTGCCGCCTGGAATGCACAGGACACTCTCTGTTTCTCCAAGGACACTCTGCTCTCCGTGAAGGCACTCTAGCTGTGAAGAGCAGACAGAGAACAGCACTGTCTCAGGGAAATTTGACACCACAGGCCTTCTGCTCTCCAGGGGGGAAAATAGTGCTTTTCTCACTAGGTCACCAATATCAAAGTTGCAGTGTGCCTAGTACGTGTCGTTTCTGCCACAGTCAAAGGGTCGGAAGCGGCACCCTGTCCTTCCCCGCTGAACCTTCGTAGCAGAGCCGTTCTGCCTGCGGCGAGTGGCGTGACGTCCCCGCTGACTTGCTTTAGGCTCCGACGCCCGTACACCTTATAAAAGGGCTCTGGGTGTTTCAGGCGCAAACCGCGCCTTTCTCAGGTTGCTTCGAAAGTCAACGGCCTGCTTGGCTTAGAGAGACGGCCAGTGAGGCTTCCCAAGACAAACACTGAGGAGCGTGTTTTCTCACTGTGGCCCTGGTGCAGTGCTGTGAGCCCCTGGCCGTACACTTAAAAGACCTGCTGGACCCGTGTTTGGGTGGACTTTAGAAAGCTCAGACACTTAGCTCTCCAACGAAGAAAGCAGTGTGCTGCTTTTCACTCGGCGTTAAGGGAGAGATGCCCGGAGGCCCAAGATCCCTGAGGATTGTGAAGTCGCCCAGGAAGGGATCCTCAGGTCTCAGTGTTCTTTCATGGGAGGTGCGGAGGACGCGGTATTCCCAGAGTTCCGAGAAGCTCACTAACGGGAAGGCACTCCGTGGACTAGGTTTTCCTGGCCAATGATGTATGCCCAATCTTCCAAATGCAATACATGGACCTTACTATGAGCCTGGCAGGCAGTGTCGTTTTCCCTTTAGGCATTGGCGCCTTTCCCATGCCTCTTGCAGGGAACTGGGAGCACCGTATTGCCCCAGGGAAACGCCCTTTTCCTACATAGGACATTCCAGGACGTGAGACTGGCAGCAGCACTCTATTTCAGGCGGCGTGGAGGCTGCAGCGGTCCTCCTTACAGCTGGGACGTGCTGCCATGCACATACATGGCCAAACTGAACGTTCCAAACTGCCCGAGTACGATCAGTTTCCAGCGAGCCAAAACAGACAGAAGGGGGCACTCTGGCCCCTTCCCGGATGAAGTTCGAACCCGAGGAAGTTGTGATGTGCAACGTGTGGCTGGTCTATGGGACGTAAAGCTTTGGGGAGGTTGCGACGTGTCCTCGCAGCTTCTCGAAGCGTAGTAGTGTTCAGGCGAATCTATCTACATTTGGAAAACTGCAGGGCCTCTCTAGTTTGTGCGTGGCATAGAGAGAGATCCGCCAAGTAAGTGCACCCGGAACGGACACTTAGGGAAGTGTGTTTTCCTTGCAGCTCACGCTCTGCCCTGAGATCCCCTGACATGTCACCTACAAAAGAGCAGTTAGTGCTGTGTTCAGAGAGTCCGTTGAATGTTTTGGCCATCGAGCTCTGTGGAGAAAAAGCAGAGGTTTGCCTTTCACTCTGCTTTGAGAGTGGTGATCCGGAGGCCTGAGGTAGCATGGTGCTGCTCAGTCAGCCAGGAAGTGTTTTCCTCTACACAGTGTTGTTCCCTGGGACGCAGTGAGGACGTGGGTGCCATAGGAAAAGCATACTAGAGATCCAGCAGTACTTCTCCAGAAGGCTGTGGAAAAACCGCTGAACGCCTCGATGTGTGAATGGGCCATCCGATCGATCCTTTGAACCGTGGAGAGAGGTGTAGATTTCCCTTTTGCAGTGGGTGATCTGGGGTGCCGCCTGGAATGCACAGGACACTCTCTGTTTCTCCAAGGACACTCTGCTCTCCGTGAAGGCACTCTAGCTGTGAAGAGCAGACAGAGAACAGCACTGTCTCAGGGAAATTTGACACCACAGGCCTTCTGCTCTCCAGGGGGGAAAATAGTGCTTTTCTCACTAGGTCACCAATATCAAAGTTGCAGTGTGCCTAGTACGTGTCGTTTCTGCCACAGTCAAAGGGTCGGAAGCGGCACCCTGTCCTTCCCCGTTGAACCTTCGTAGCAGAGCCGTTCTGCCTGCGGCGAGTGGCGTGACGTCCCCGCTGACTTGCTTTAGGCTCCGACGCCCGTACACCTTATAAAAGGGCTCTGGGTGTTTCAGGCGCAAACCGCGCCTTTCTCAGGTTGCTTCGAAAGTCAACGGCCTGCTTGGCTTAGAGAGACGGCCAGTGAGGCTTCCCAAGACAAACACTGAGGAGCGTGTTTTCTCACTGTGGCCCTGGTGCAGTGCTGTGAGCCCCTGGCCGTACACTTAAAAGACCTGCTGGACCCGTGTTTGGGTGGACTTTAGAAAGCTCAGACACTTAGCTCTCCAACGAAGAAAGCAGTGTGCTGCTTTTCACTCGGCGTTAAGGGAGAGATGCCCGGAGGCCCAAGATCCCTGAGGGTTGTGAAGTCGCCCAGGAAGGGATCCTCAGGTCTCAGTGTTCTTTCATGGGAGGTGCGGAGGACGCGGTATTCCCAGAGTTCCGAGAAGCTCACTAACGGGAAGGCACTCCGTGGACTAGGTTTTCCTGGCCAATGATGTATGCCCAATCTTCCAAATGCAATACATGGACCTTACTATGAGCCTGGCAGGCAGTGTCGTTTTCCCTTTAGGCATTGGCGCCTTTCCCATGCCTCTTGCAGGGAACTGGGAGCACCGTATTGCCCTCAGGGAAACGCCCTTTTCCTACATAGGACATTCCAGGACGTGAGACTGGCAGCAGCACTCTATTTCAGGCGGCGTGGAGGCTGCAGCGGTCCTCCTTACAGCTGGGACGTGCTGCCATGCACATACATGGCCAAACTGAACGTTCCAAACTGCCCGAGTACGATCAGTTTCCAGCGAGCCAAAACAGACAGAAGGGGGCACTCTGGCCCCTTCCCGGATGAAGTTCGAACCCGAGGAAGTTGTGATGTGCAACGTGTGGCTGGTCTATGGGACGTAAAGCTTTGGGGAGGTTGCGACGTGTCCTCGCAGCTTCTCGAAGCGTAGTAGTGTTCAGGCGAATCTATCTACATTTGGAAAACTGCAGGGCCTCTCTAGTTTGTGCGTGGCATAGAGAGAGATCCGCCAAGTAAGTGCACCCGGAACGGACACTTAGGGAAGTGTGTTTTCCTTGCAGCTCACGCTCTGCCCTGAGATCCCCTGACATGTCACCTACAAAAGAGCAGTTAGTGCTGTGTTCAGAGAGTCCGTTGAATGTTTTGGCCATCGAGCTCTGTGGAGAAAAAGCAGAGGTTTGCCTTTCACTCTGCTTTGAGAGTGGTGATCCGGAGGCCTGAGGTAGCATGGTGCTGCTCAGTCAGCCAGGAAGTGTTTTCCTCTACACAGTGTTGTTCCCTGGGACGCAGTGAGGACGTGGGTGCCATAGGAAAAGCATACTAGAGATCCAGCAGTACTTCTCCAGAAGGCTGTGGAAAAACCGCTGAACGCCTCGATGTGTGAATGGGCCATCCGATCGATCCTTTGAACCGTGGAGAGAGGTGTAGATTTCCCTTTTGCAGTGGGTGATCTGGGGTGCCGCCTGGAATGCACAGGACACTCTCTGTTTCTCCAAGGACACTCTGCTCTCCGTGAAGGCACTCTAGCTGTGAAGAGCAGACAGAGAACAGCACTGTCTCAGGGAAATTTGACACCACAGGCCTTCTGCTCTCCAGGGGGGAAAATAGTGCTTTTCTCACTAGGTCACCAATATCAAAGTTGCAGTGTGCCTAGTACGTGTCGTTTCTGCCACAGTCAAAGGGTCGGAAGCGGCACCCTGTCCTTCCCCGTTGAACCTTCGTAGCAGAGCCGTTCTGCCTGCGGCGAGTGGCGTGACGTCCCCGCTGACTTGCTTTAGGCTCCGACGCCCGTACACCTTATAAAAGGGCTCTGGGTGTTTCAGGCGCAAACCGCGCCTTTCTCAGGTTGCTTCGAAAGTCAACGGCCTGCTTGGCTTAGAGAGACGGCCAGTGAGGCTTCCCAAGACAAACACTGAGGAGCGTGTTTTCTCACTGTGGCCCTGGTGCAGTGCTGTGAGCCCCTGGCCGTACACTTAAAAGACCTGCTGGACCCGTGTTTGGGTGGACTTTAGAAAGCTCAGACACTTAGCTCTCCAACGAAGAAAGCAGTGTGCTGCTTTTCACTCGGCGTTAAGGGAGAGATGCCCGGAGGCCCAAGATCCCTGAGGGTTGTGAAGTCGCCCAGGAAGGGATCCTCAGGTCTCAGTGTTCTTTCATGGGAGGTGCGGAGGACGCGGTATTCCCAGAGTTCCGAGAAGCTCACTAACAGGAAGGCACTCCGTGGACTAGGTTTTCCTGGCCAATGATGTATGCCCAATCTTCCAAATGCAATACATGGACCTTACTATGAGCCTGGCAGGCAGTGTCGTTTTCCCTTTAGGCATTGGCGCCTTTCCCATGCCTCTTGCAGGGAACTGGGAGCACCGTATTGCCCTCAGGGAAACGCCCTTTTCCTACATAGGACATTCCAGGACGTGAGACTGGCAGCAGCACTCTATTTCAGGCGGCGTGGAGGCTGCAGCGGTCCTCCTTACAGCTGGGACGTGCTGCCATGCACATACATGGCCAAACTGAACGTTCCAAACTGCCCGAGTACGATCAGTTTCCAGCGAGCCAAAACAGACAGAAGGGGGCACTCTGGCCCCTTCCCGGATGAAGTTCGAACCCGAGGAAGTTGTGATGTGCAACGTGTGGCTGGTCTATGGGACGTAAAGCTTTGGGGAGGTTGCGACGTGTCCTCGCAGCTTCTCGAAGCGTAGTAGTGTTCAGGCGAATCTATCTACATTTGGAAAACTGCAGGGCCTCTCTAGTTTGTGCGTGGCATAGAGAGAGATCCGCCAAGTAAGTGCACCCGGAACGGACACTTAGGGAAGTGTGTTTTCCTTGCAGCTCACGCTCTGCCCTGAGATCCCCTGACATGTCACCTACAAAAGAGCAGTTAGTGCTGTGTTCAGAGAGTCCGTTGAATGTTTTGGCCATCGAGCTCTGTGGAGAAAACGCAGAGGTTTGCCTTTCACTCTGCTTTGAGAGTGGTGATCCGGAGGCCTGAGGTAGCATGGTGCTGCTCAGTCAGCCAGGAAGTGTTTTCCTCTACACAGTGTTGTTCCCTGGGACGCAGTGAGGACGTGGGTGCCATAGGAAAAGCATACTAGAGATCCAGCAGTACTTCTCCAGAAGGCTGTGGAAAAACCGCTGAACGCCTCGATGTGTGAATGGGCCATCCGATCGATCCTTTGAACCGTGGAGAGAGGTGTAGATTTCCCTTTTGCAGTGGGTGATCTGGGGTGCCGCCTGGAATGCACAGGACACTCTCTGTTTCTCCAAGGACACTCTGCTCTCCGTGAAGGCACTCTAGCTGTGAAGAGCAGACAGAGAACAGCACTGTCTCAGGGAAATTTGACACCACAGGCCTTCTGCTCTCCAGGGGGGAAAATAGTGCTTTTCTCACTAGGTCACCAATATCAAAGTTGCAGTGTGCCTAGTACGTGTCGTTTCTGCCACAGTCAAAGGGTCGGAAGCGGCACCCTGTCCTTCCCCGTTGAACCTTCGTAGCAGAGCCGTTCTGCCTGCGGCGAGTGGCGTGACGTCCCCGCTGACTTGCTTTAGGCTCCGACGCCCGTACACCTTATAAAAGGGCTCTGGGTGTTTCAGGCGCAAACCGCGCCTTTCTCAGGTTGCTTCGAAAGTCAACGGCCTGCTTGGCTTAGAGAGACGGCCAGTGAGGCTTCCCAAGACAAACACTGAGGAGCGTGTTTTCTCACTGTGGCCCTGGTGCAGTGCTGTGAGCCCCTGGCCGTACACTTAAAAGACCTGCTGGACCCGTGTTTGGGTGGACTTTAGAAAGCTCAGACACTTAGCTCTCCAACGAAGAAAGCAGTGTGCTGCTTTTCACTCGGCGTTAAGGGAGAGATGCCCGGAGGCCCAAGATCCCTGAGGGTTGTGAAGTCGCCCAGGAAGGGATCCTCAGGTCTCAGTGTTCTTTCATGGGAGGTGCGGAGGACGCGGTATTCCCAGAGTTCCGAGAAGCTCACTAACGGGAAGGCACTCCGTGGACTAGGTTTTCCTGGCCAATGATGTATGCCCAATCTTCCAAATGCAATACATGGACCTTACTATGAGCCTGGCAGGCAGTGTCGTTTTCCCTTTAGGCATTGGCGCCTTTCCCATGCCTCTTGCAGGGAACTGGGAGCACCGTATTGCCCTCAGGGAAACGCCCTTTTCCTACATAGGACATTCCAGGACGTGAGACTGGCAGCAGCACTCTATTTCAGGCGGCGTGGAGGCTGCAGCGGTCCTCCTTACAGCTGGGACGTGCTGCCATGCACATACATGGCCAAACTGAGCGTTCCAAACTGCCCGAGTACGATCAGTTTCCAGCGAGCCAAAACAGACAGAAGGGGGCACTCTGGCCCCTTCCCGGATGAAGTTCGAACCCGAGGAAGTTGTGATGTGCAACGTGTGGCTGGTCTATGGGACGTAAAGCTTTGGGGAGGTTGCGACGTGTCCTCGCAGCTTCTCGAAGCGTAGTAGTGTTCAGGCGAATCTATCTACATTTGGAAAACTGCAGGGCCTCTCTAGTTTGTGCGTGGCATAGAGAGAGATCCGCCAAGTAAGTGCACCCGGAACGGACACTTAGGGAAGTGTGTTTTCCTTGCAGCTCACGCTCTGCCCTGAGATCCCCTGACATGTCACCTACAAAAGAGCAGTTAGTGCTGTGTTCAGAGAGTCCGTTGAATGTTTTGGCCATCGAGCTCTGTGGAGAAAACGCAGAGGTTTGCCTTTCACTCTGCTTTGAGAGTGGTGATCCGGAGGCCTTAGGTAGCATGGTGCTGCTCAGTCAGCCAGGAAGTGTTTTCCTCTACAGAGTGTTGTTCCCTGGGACGCAGTGAGGACGTGGGTGCCATAGGAAAAGCATACTAGAGATCCAGCAGTACTTCTCCAGAAGGCTGTGGAAAAACCGCTGAACGCCTCGATGTGTGAATGGGCCATCCGATCGATCCTTTGAACCGTGGAGAGAGGTGTAGATTTCCCTTTTGCAGTGGGTGATCTGGGGTGCCGCCTGGAATGCACAGGACACTCTCTGTTTCTCCAAGGACACTCTGCTCTCCGTGAAGGCACTCTAGCTGTGAAGAGCAGACAGGGAACAGCACTGTCTCAGGGAAATTTGACACCACAGGCCTTCTGCTCTCCAGGGGGGAAAATAGTGCTTTTCTCACTAGGTCACCAATATCAAAGTTGCAGTGTGCCTAGTACGTGTCGTTTCTGCCACAGTCAAAGGGTCGGAAGCGGCACCCTGTCCTTCCCCGTTGAACCTTCGTAGCAGAGCCGTTCTGCCTGCGGCGAGTGGCGTGACGTCCCCTCTGACTTGCTTTAGGCTCCGACGCCCGTACACCTTATAAAAGGGCTCTGGGTGTTTCAGGCGCAAACCGCGCCTTTCTCAGGTTGCTTCGAAAGTCAACGGCCTGCTTGGCTTAGAGAGACGGCCAGTGAGGCTTCCCAAGACAAACACTGAGGAGCGTGTTTTCTCACTGTGGCCCTGGTGCAGTGCTGTGAGCCCCTGGCCGTACACTTAAAAGACCTGCTGGACCCGTGTTTGGGTGGACTTTAGAAAGCTCAGACACTTAGCTCTCCAACGAAGAAAGCAGTGTGCTGCTTTTCACTCGGCGTTAAGGGAGAGATGCCCGGAGGCCCAAGATCCCTGAGGGTTGTGAAGTCGCCCAGGAAGGGATCCTCAGGTCTCAGTGTTCTTTCATGGGAGGTGCGGAGGACGCGGTATTCCCAGAGTTCCGAGAAGCTCACTAACGGGAAGGCACTCCGTGGACTAGGTTTTCCTGGCCAATGATGTATGCCCAATCTTCCAAATGCAATACATGGACC
The DNA here is from genome assembly GCF_964165515.1 of Mesoplodon bidens. Taxonomy (NCBI): domain Eukaryota; kingdom Metazoa; phylum Chordata; class Mammalia; order Artiodactyla; family Ziphiidae; genus Mesoplodon; species Mesoplodon bidens. The sequence continues at coordinate 21,262 of NW_027671583.1, read as the reverse complement.
TTACTATGAGCCTGGCAGGCAGTGTCGTTTTCCCTTTAGGCATTGGCGCCTTTCCCATGCCTCTTGCAGGGAACTGGGAGCACCGTATTGCCCTCAGGGAAACGCCCTTTTCCTACATAGGACATTCCAGGACGTGAGACTGGCAGCAGCACTCTATTTCAGGCGGCGTGGAGGCTGCAGCGGTCCTCCTTACAGCTGGGACGTGCTGCCATGCACATACATGGCCAAACTGAACGTTCCAAACTGCCCGAGTACGATCAGTTTCCAGCGAGCCAAAACAGACAGAAGGGGGCACTCTGGCCCCTTCCCGGATGAAGTTCGAACCCGAGGAAGTTGTGATGTGCAACGTGTGGCTGGTCTATGGGACGTAAAGCTTTGGGGAGGTTGCGACGTGTCCTCGCAGCTTCTCGAAGCGTAGTAGTGTTCAGGCGAATCTATCTACATTTGGAAAACTGCAGGGCCTCTCTAGTTTGTGCGTGGCATAGAGAGAGATCCGCCAAGTAAGTGCACCCGGAACGGACACTTAGGGAAGTGTGTTTTCCTTGCAGCTCACGCTCTGCCCTGAGATCCCCTGACATGTCACCTACAAAAGAGCAGTTAGTGCTGTGTTCAGAGAGTCCGTTGAATGTTTTGGCCATCGAGCTCTGTGGAGAAAACGCAGAGGTTTGCCTTTCACTCTGCTTTGAGAGTGGTGATCCGGAGGCCTTAGGTAGCATGGTGCTGCTCAGTCAGCCAGGAAGTGTTTTCCTCTACAGAGTGTTGTTCCCTGGGACGCAGTGAGGACGTGGGTGCCATAGGAAAAGCATACTAGAGATCCAGCAGTACTTCTCAGGAAGGCTGTGGAAAAACCGCTGAACGCCTCGATGTGTGAATGGGCCATCCGATCGATCCTTTGAACCGTGGAGAGAGGTGTAGATTTCCCTTTTGCAGTGGGTGATCTGGGGTGCCGCCTGGAATGCACAGGACACTCTCTGTTTCTCCAAGGACACTCTGCTCTCCGTGAAGGCACTCTAGCTGTGAAGAGCAGACAGAGAACAGCACTGTCTCAGGGAAATTTGACACCACAGGCCTTCTGCTCTCCAGGGGGGAAAATAGTGCTTTTCTCACTAGGTCACCAATATCAAAGTTGCAGTGTGCCTAGTACGTGTCGTTTCTGCCACAGTCAAAGGGTCGGAAGCGGCACCCTGTCCTTCCCCGTTGAACCTTCGTAGCAGAGCCGTTCTGCCTGCGGCGAGTGGCGTGACGTCCCCGCTGACTTGCTTTAGGCTCCGACGCCCGTACACCTTATAAAAGGGCTCTGGGTGTTTCAGGCGCAAACCGCGCCTTTCTCAGGTTGCTTCGAAAGTCAACGGCCTGCTTGGCTTAGAGAGACGGCCAGTGAGGCTTCCCAAGACAAACACTGAGGAGCGTGTTTTCTCACTGTGGCCCTGGTGCAGTGCTGTGAGCCCCTGGCCGTACACTTAAAAGACCTGCTGGACCCGTGTTTGGGTGGACTTTAGAAAGCTCAGACACTTAGCTCTCCAACGAAGAAAGCAGTGTGCTGCTTTTCACTCGGCGTTAAGGGAGAGATGCCCGGAGGCCCAAGATCCCTGAGGGTTGTGAAGTCGCCCAGGAAGGGATCCTCAGGTCTCAGTGTTCTTTCATGGGAGGTGCGGAGGACGCGGTATTCCCAGAGTTCCGAGAAGCTCACTAACGGGAAGGCACTCCGTGGACTAGGTTTTCCTGGCCAATGATGTATGCCCAATCTTCCAAATGCAATACATGGACCTTACTATGAGCCTGGCAGGCAGTGTCGTTTTCCCTTTAGGCATTGGCGCCTTTCCCATGCCTCTTGCAGGGAACTGGGAGCACCGTATTGCCCTCAGGGAAACGCCCTTTTCCTACATAGGACATTCCAGGACGTGAGACTGGCAGCAGCACTCTATTTCAGGCGGCGTGGAGGCTGCAGCGGTCCTCCTTACAGCTGGGACGTGCTGCCATGCACATACATGGCCAAACTGAACGTTCCAAACTGCCCGAGTACGATCAGTTTCCAGCGAGCCAAAACAGACAGAAGGGGGCACTCTGGCCCCTTCCCGGATGAAGTTCGAACCCGAGGAAGTTGTGATGTGCAACGTGTGGCTGGTCTATGGGACGTAAAGCTTTGGGGAGGTTGCGACGTGTCCTCGCAGCTTCTCGAAGCGTAGTAGTGTTCAGGCGAATCTATCTACATTTGGAAAACTGCAGGGCCTCTCTAGTTTGTGCGTGGCATAGAGAGAGATCCGCCAAGTAAGTGCACCCGGAACGGACACTTAGGGAAGTGTGTTTTCCTTGCAGCTCACGCTCTGCCCTGAGATCCCCTGACATGTCACCTACAAAAGAGCAGTTAGTGCTGTGTTCAGAGAGTCCGTTGAATGTTTTGGCCATCGAGCTCTGTGGAGAAAACGCAGAGGTTTGCCTTTCACTCTGCTTTGAGAGTGGTGATCCGGAGGCCTGAGGTAGCATGGTGCTGCTCAGTCAGCCAGGAAGTGTTTTCCTCTACAGAGTGTTGTTCCCTGGGACGCAGTGAGGACGTGGGTGCCATAGGAAAAGCATACTAGAGATCCAGCAGTACTTCTCCAGAAGGCTGTGGAAAAACCGCTGAACGCCTCGATGTGTGAATGGGCCATCCGATCGATCCTTTGAACCGTGGAGAGAGGTGTAGATTTCCCTTTTGCAGTGGGTGATCTGGGGTGCCGCCTGGAATGCACAGGACACTCTCTGTTTCTCCAAGGACACTCTGCTCTCCGTGAAGGCACTCTAGCTGTGAAGAGCAGACAGGGAACAGCACTGTCTCAGGGAAATTTGACACCACAGGCCTTCTGCTCTCCAGGGGGGAAAATAGTGCTTTTCTCACTAGGTCACCAATATCAAAGTTGCAGTGTGCCTAGTACGTGTCGTTTCTGCCACAGTCAAAGGGTCGGAAGCGGCACCCTGTCCTTCCCCGTTGAACCTTCGTAGCAGAGCCGTTCTGCCTGCGGCGAGTGGCGTGACGTCCCCGCTGACTTGCTTTAGGCTCCGACGCCCGTACACCTTATAAAAGGGCTCTGGGTGTTTCAGGCGCAAACCGCGCCTTTCTCAGGTTGCTTCGAAAGTCAACGGCCTGCTTGGCTTAGAGAGACGGCCAGTGAGGCTTCCCAAGACAAACACTGAGGAGCGTGTTTTCTCACTGTGGCCCTGGTGCAGTGCTGTGAGCCCCTGGCCATACACTTAAAAGACCTGCTGGACCCGTGTTTGGGTGGACTTTAGAAAGCTCAGACACTTAGCTCTCCAACGAAGAAAGCAGTGTGCTGCTTTTCACTCGGCGTTAAGGGAGAGATGCCCGGAGGCCCAAGATCCCTGAGGGTTGTGAAGTCGCCCAGGAAGGGATCCTCAGGTCTCAGTGTTCTTTCATGGGAGGTGCGGAGGACGCGGTATTCCCAGAGTTCCGAGAAGCTCACTAACGGGAAGGCACTCCGTGGACTAGGTTTTCCTGGCCAATGATGTATGCCCAATCTTCCAAATGCAATACATGGACCTTACTATGAGCCTGGCAGGCAGTGTCGTTTTCCCTTTAGGCATTGGCGCCTTTCCCATGCCTCTTGCAGGGAACTGGGAGCACCGTATTGCCCTCAGGGAAACGCCCTTTTCCTACATAGGACATTCCAGGACGTGAGACTGGCAGCAGCACTCTATTTCAGGCGGCGTGGAGGCTGCAGCGGTCCTCCTTACAGCTGGGACGTGCTGCCATGCACATACATGGCCAAACTGAACGTTCCAAACTGCCCGAGTACGATCAGTTTCCAGCGAGCCAAAACAGACAGAAGGGGGCACTCTGGCCCCTTCCCGGATGAAGTTCGAACCCGAGGAAGTTGTGATGTGCAACGTGTGGCTGGTCTATGGGACGTAAAGCTTTGGGGAGGTTGCGACGTGTCCTCGCAGCTTCTCGAAGCGTAGTAGTGTTCAGGCGAATCTATCTACATTTGGAAAACTGCAGGGCCTCTCTAGTTTGTGCGTGGCATAGAGAGAGATCCGCCAAGTAAGTGCACCCGGAACGGACACTTAGGGAAGTGTGTTTTCCTTGCAGCTCACGCTCTGCCCTGAGATCCCCTGACATGTCACCTACAAAAGAGCAGTTAGTGCTGTGTTCAGAGAGTCCGTTGAATGTTTTGGCCATCGAGCTCTGTGGAGAAAAAGCAGAGGTTTGCCTTTCACTCTGCTTTGAGAGTGGTGATCCGGAGGCCTGAGGTAGCATGGTGCTGCTCAGTCAGCCAGGAAGTGTTTTCCTCTACAGAGTGTTGTTCCCTGGGACGCAGTGAGGACGTGGGTGCCATAGGAAAAGCATACTAGAGATCCAGCAGTACTTCTCCAGAAGGCTGTGGAAAAACCGCTGAACGCCTCGATGTGTGAATGGGCCATCCGATCGATCCTTTGAACCGTGGAGAGAGGTGTAGATTTCCCTTTTGCAGTGGGTGATCTGGGGTGCCGCCTGGAATGCACAGGACACTCTCTGTTTCTCCAAGGACACTCTGCTCTCCGTGAAGGCACTCTAGCTGTGAAGAGCAGACAGAGAACAGCACTGTCTCAGGGAAATTTGACACCACAGGCCTTCTGCTCTCCAGGGGGGAAAATAGTGCTTTTCTCACTAGGTCACCAATATCAAAGTTGCAGTGTGCCTAGTACGTGTCGTTTCTGCCACAGTCAAAGGGTCGGAAGCGGCACCCTGTCCTTCCCCGTTGAACCTTCGTAGCAGAGCCGTTCTGCCTGCGGCGAGTGGCGTGACGTCCCCGCTGACTTGCTTTAGGCTCCGACGCCCGTACACCTTATAAAAGGGCTCTGGGTGTTTCAGGCGCAAACCGCGCCTTTCTCAGGTTGCTTCGAAAGTCAACGGCCTGCTTGGCTTAGAGAGACGGCCAGTGAGGCTTCCCAAGACAAACACTGAGGAGCGTGTTTTCTCACTGTGGCCCTGGTGCAGTGCTGTGAGCCCCTGGCCGTACACTTAAAAGACCTGCTGGACCCGTGTTTGGGTGGACTTTAGAAAGCTCAGACACTTAGCTCTCCAACGAAGAAAGCAGTGTGCTGCTTTTCACTCGGCGTTAAGGGAGAGATGCCCGGAGGCCCAAGATCCCTGAGGGTTGTGAAGTCGCCCAGGAAGGGATCCTCAGGTCTCAGTGTTCTTTCATGGGAGGTGCGGAGGACGCAGTATTCCCAGAGTTCCGAGAAGCTCACTAACGGGAAGGCACTCCGTGGACTAGGTTTTCCTGGCCAATGATGTATGCCCAATCTTCCAAATGCAATACATGGACCTTACTATGAGCCTGGCAGGCAGTGTCGTTTTCCCTTTAGGCATTGGCGCCTTTCCCATGCCTCTTGCAGGGAACTGGGAGCACCGTATTGCCCTCAGGGAAACGCCCTTTTCCTACATAGGACATTCCAGGACGTGAGACTGGCAGCAGCACTCTATTTCAGGCGGCGTGGAGGCTGCAGCGGTCCTCCTTACAGCTGGGACGTGCTGCCATGCACATACATGGCCAAACTGAACGTTCCAAACTGCCCGAGTACGATCAGTTTCCAGCGAGCCAAAACAGACAGAAGGGGGCACTCTGGCCCCTTCCCGGATGAAGTTCGAACCCGAGGAAGTTGTGATGTGCAACGTGTGGCTGGTCTATGGGACGTAAAGCTTTGGGGAGGTTGCGACGTGTCCTCGCAGCTTCTCGAAGCGTAGTAGTGTTCAGGCGAATCTATCTACATTTGGAAAACTGCAGGGCCTCTCTAGTTTGTGCGTGGCATAGAGAGAGATCCGCCAAGTAAGTGCACCCGGAACGGACACTTAGGGAAGTGTGTTTTCCTTGCAGCTCACGCTCTGCCCTGAGATCCCCTGACATGTCACCTACAAAAGAGCAGTTAGTGCTGTGTTCAGAGAGTCCGTTGAATGTTTTGGCCATCGAGCTCTGTGGAGAAAACGCAGAGGTTTGCCTTTCACTCTGCTTTGAGAGTGGTGATCCGGAGGCCTGAGGTAGCATGGTGCTGCTCAGTCAGCCAGGAAGTGTTTTCCTCTACACAGTGTTGTTCCCTGGGACGCAGTGAGGACGTGGGTGCCATAGGAAAAGCATACTAGAGATCCAGCAGTACTTCTCCAGAAGGCTGTGGAAAAACCGCTGAACGCCTCGATGTGTGAATGGGCCATCCGATCGATCCTTTGAACCGTGGAGAGAGGTGTAGATTTCCCTTTTGCAGTGGGTGATCTGGGGTGCCGCCTGGAATGCACAGGACACTCTCTGTTTCTCCAAGGACACTCTGCTCTCCGTGAAGGCACTCTAGCTGTGAAGAGCAGACAGGGAACAGCACTGTCTCAGGGAAATTTGACACCACAGGCCTTCTGCTCTCCAGGGGGGAAAATAGTGCTTTTCTCACTAGGTCACCAATATCAAAGTTGCAGTGTGCCTAGTACGTGTCGTTTCTGCCACAGTCAAAGGGTCGGAAGCGGCACCCTGTCCTTCCCCGTTGAACCTTCGTAGCAGAGCCGTTCTGCCTGCGGCGAGTGGCGTGACGTCCCCGCTGACTTGCTTTAGGCTCCGACGCCCGTACACCTTATAAAAGGGCTCTGGGTGTTTCAGGCGCAAACCGCGCCTTTCTCAGGTTGCTTCGAAAGTCAACGGCCTGCTTGGCTTAGAGAGACGGCCAGTGAGGCTTCCCAAGACAAACACTGAGGAGCGTGTTTTCTCACTGTGGCCCTGGTGCAGTGCTGTGAGCCCCTGGCCGTACACTTAAAAGACCTGCTGGACCCGTATTTGGGTGGACTTTAGAAAGCTCAGACACTTAGCTCTCCAACGAAGAAAGCAGTGTGCTGCTTTTCACTCGGCGTTAAGGGAGAGATGCCCGGAGGCCCAAGATCCCTGAGGGTTGTGAAGTCGCCCAGGAAGGGATCCTCAGGTCTCAGTGTTCTTTCATGGGAGGTGCGGAGGACGCAGTATTCCCAGAGTTCCGAGAAGCTCACTAACGGGAAGGCACTCCGTGGACTAGGTTTTCCTGGCCAATGATGTATGCCCAATCTTCCAAATGCAATACATGGACCTTACTATGAGCCTGGCAGGCAGTGTCGTTTTCCCTTTAGGCATTGGCGCCTTTCCCATGCCTCTTGCAGGGAACTGGGAGCACCGTATTGCCCTCAGGGAAACGCCCTTTTCCTACATAGGACATTCCAGGACGTGAGACTGGCAGCAGCACTCTATTTCAGGCGGCGTGGAGGCTGCAGCGGTCCTCCTTACAGCTGGGACGTGCTGCCATGCACATACATGGCCAAACTGAACGTTCCAAACTGCCCGAGTACGATCAGTTTCCAGCGAGCCAAAACAGACAGAAGGGGGCACTCTGGCCCCTTCCCGGATGAAGTTCGAACCCGAGGAAGTTGTGATGTGCAACGTGTGGCTGGTCTATGGGACGTAAAGCTTTGGGGAGGTTGCGACGTGTCCTCGCAGCTTCTCGAAGCGTAGTAGTGTTCAGGCGAATCTATCTACATTTGGAAAACTGCAGGGCCTCTCTAGTTTGTGCGTGGCATAGAGAGAGATCCGCCAAGTAAGTGCACCCGGAACGGACACTTAGGGAAGTGTGTTTTCCTTGCAGCTCACGCTCTGCCCTGAGATCCCCTGACATGTCACCTACAAAAGAGCAGTTAGTGCTGTGTTCAGAGAGTCCGTTGAATGTTTTGGCCATCGAGCTCTGTGGAGAAAACGCAGAGGTTTGCCTTTCACTCTGCTTTGAGAGTGGTGATCCGGAGGCCTGAGGTAGCATGGTGCTGCTCAGTCAGCCAGGAAGTGTTTTCCTCTACACAGTGTTGTTCCCTGGGACGCAGTGAGGACGTGGGTGCCATAGGAAAAGCATACTAGAGATCCAGCAGTACTTCTCCAGAAGGCTGTGGAAAAACCGCTGAACGCCTCGATGTGTGAATGGGCCATCCGTTCGATCCTTTGAACCGTGGAGAGAGGTGTAGATTTCCCTTTTGCAGTGGGTGATCTGGGGTGCCGCCTGGAATGCACAGGACACTCTCTGTTTCTCCAAGGACACTCTGCTCTCCGTGAAGGCACTCTAGCTGTGAAGAGCAGACAGGGAACAGCACTGTCTCAGGGAAATTTGACACCACAGGCCTTCTGCTCTCCAGGGGGGAAAATAGTGCTTTTCTCACTAGGTCACCAATATCAAAGTTGCAGTGTGCCTAGTACGTGTCGTTTCTGCCACAGTCAAAGGGTCGGAAGCGGCACCCTGTCCTTCCCCGTTGAACCTTCGTAGCAGAGCCGTTCTGCCTGCGGCGAGTGGCGTGACGTCCCCGCTGACTTGCTTTAGGCTCCGACGCCCGTACACCTTATAAAAGGGCTCTGGGTGTTTCAGGCGCAAACCGCGCCTTTCTCAGGTTGCTTCGAAAGTCAACGGCCTGCTTGGCTTAGAGAGACGGCCAGTGAGGCTTCCCAAGACAAACACTGAGGAGCGTGTTTTCTCACTGTGGCCCTGGTGCAGTGCTGTGAGCCCCTGGCCGTACACTTAAAAGACCTGCTGGACCCGTGTTTGGGTGGACTTTAGAAAGCTCAGACACTTAGCTCTCCAACGAAGAAAGCAGTGTGCTGCTTTTCACTCGGCGTTAAGGGAGAGATGCCCGGAGGCCCAAGATCCCTGAGGGTTGTGAAGTCGCCCAGGAAGGGATCCTCAGGTCTCAGTGTTCTTTCATGGGAGGTGCGGAGGACGCAGTATTCCCAGAGTTCCGAGAAGCTCACTAACGGGAAGGCACTCCGTGGACTAGGTTTTCCTGGCCAATGATGTATGCCCAATCTTCCAAATGCAATACATGGACCTTACTATGAGCCTGGCAGGCAGTGTCGTTTTCCCTTTAGGCATTGGCGCCTTTCCCATGCCTCTTGCAGGGAACTGGGAGCACCGTATTGCCCTCAGGGAAACGCCCTTTTCCTACATAGGACATTCCAGGACGTGAGACTGGCAGCAGCACTCTATTTCAGGCGGCGTGGAGGCTGCAGCGGTCCTCCTTACAGCTGGGACGTGCTGCCATGCACATACATGGCCAAACTGAACGTTCCAAACTGCCCGAGTACGATCAGTTTCCAGCGAGCCAAAACAGACAGAAGGGGGCACTCTGGCCCCTTCCCGGATGAAGTTCGAACCCGAGGAAGTTGTGATGTGCAACGTGTGGCTGGTCTATGGGACGTAAAGCTTTGGGGAGGTTGCGACGTGTCCTCGCAGCTTCTCGAAGCGTAGTAGTGTTCAGGCGAATCTATCTACATTTGGAAAACTGCAGGGCCTCTCTAGTTTGTGCGTGGCATAGAGAGAGATCCGCCAAGTAAGTGCACCCGGAACGGACACTTAGGGAAGTGTGTTTTCCTTGCAGCTCACGCTCTGCCCTGAGATCCCCTGACATGTCACCTACAAAAGAGCAGTTAGTGCTGTGTTCAGAGAGTCCGTTGAATGTTTTGGCCATCGAGCTCTGTGGAGAAAACGCAGAGGTTTGCCTTTCACTCTGCTTTGAGAGTGGTGATCCGGAGGCCTGAGGTAGCATGGTGCTGCTCAGTCAGCCAGGAAGTGTTTTCCTCTACACAGTGTTGTTCCCTGGGACGCAGTGAGGACGTGGGTGCCATAGGAAAAGCATACTAGAGATCCAGCAGTACTTCTCCAGAAGGCTGTGGAAAAACCGCTGAACACCTCGATGTGTGAATGGGCCATCCGTTCGATCCTTTGAACCGTGGAGAGAGGTGTAGATTTCCCTTTTGCAGTGGGTGATCTGGGGTGCCGCCTGGAATGCACAGGACACTCTCTGTTTCTCCAAGGACACTCTGCTCTCCGTGAAGGCACTCTAGCTGTGAAGAGCAGACAGGGAACAGCACTGTCTCAGGGAAATTTGACACCACAGGCCTTCTGCTCTCCAGGGGGGAAAATAGTGCTTTTCTCACTAGGTCACCAATATCAAAGTTGCAGTGTGCCTAGTACGTGTCGTTTCTGCCACAGTCAAAGGGTCGGAAGCGGCACCCTGTCCTTCCCCGTTGAACCTTCGTAGCAGAGCCGTTCTGCCTGCGGCGAGTGGCGTGACGTCCCCGCTGACTTGCTTTAGGCTCCGACGCCCGTACACCTTATAAAAGGGCTCTGGGTGTTTCAGGCGCAAACCGCGCCTTTCTCAGGTTGCTTCGAAAGTCAACGGCCTGCTTGGCTTAGAGAGACGGCCAGTGAGGCTTCCCAAGACAAACACTGAGGAGCGTGTTTTCTCACTGTGGCCCTGGTGCAGTGCTGTGAGCCCCTGGCCGTACACTTAAAAGACCTGCTGGACCCGTGTTTGGGTGGACTTTAGAAAGCTCAGACACTTAGCTCTCCAACGAAGAAAGCAGTGTGCTGCTTTTCACTCGGCGTTAAGGGAGAGATGCCCGGAGGCCCAAGATCCCTGAGGGTTGTGAAGTCGCCCAGGAAGGGATCCTCAGGTCTCAGTGTTCTTTCATGGGAGGTGCGGAGGACGCAGTATTCCCAGAGTTCCGAGAAGCTCACTAACGGGAAGGCACTCCGTGGACTAGGTTTTCCTGGCCAATGATGTATGCCCAATCTTCCAAATGCAATACATGGACCTTACTATGAGCCTGGCAGGCAGTGTCGTTTTCCCTTTAGGCATTGGCGCCTTTCCCATGCCTCTTGCAGGGAACTGGGAGCACCGTATTGCCCTCAGGGAAACGCCCTTTTCCTACATAGGACATTCCAGGACGTGAGACTGGCAGCAGCACTCTATTTCAGGCGGCGTGGAGGCTGCAGCGGTCCTCCTTACAGCTGGGACGTGCTGCCATGCACATACATGGCCAAACTGAACGTTCCAAACTGCCCGAGTACGATCAGTTTCCAGCGAGCCAAAACAGACAGAAGGGGGCACTCTGGCCCCTTCCCGGATGAAGTTCGAACCCGAGGAAGTTGTGATGTGCAACGTGTGGCTGGTCTATGGGACGTAAAGCTTTGGGGAGGTTGCGACGTGTCCTCGCAGCTTCTCGAAGCGTAGTAGTGTTCAGGCGAATCTATCTACATTTGGAAAACTGCAGGGCCTCTCTAGTTTGTGCGTGGCATAGAGAGAGATCCGCCAAGTAAGTGCACCCGGAACGGACACTTAGGGAAGTGTGTTTTCCTTGCAGCTCACGCTCTGCCCTGAGATCCCCTGACATGTCACCTACAAAAGAGCAGTTAGTGCTGTGTTCAGAGAGTCCGTTGAATGTTTTGGCCATCGAGCTCTGTGGAGAAAACGCAGAGGTTTGCCTTTCACTCTGCTTTGAGAGTGGTGATCCGGAGGCCTGAGGTAGCATGGTGCTGCTCAGTCAGCCAGGAAGTGTTTTCCTCTACACAGTGTTGTTCCCTGGGACGCAGTGAGGACGTGGGTGCCATAGGAAAAGCATACTAGAGATCCAGCAGTACTTCTCCAGAAGGCTGTGGAAAAACCGCTGAACGCCTCGATGTGTGAATGGGCCATCCGATCGATCCTTTGAACCGTGGAGAGAGGTGTAGATTTCCCTTTTGCAGTGGGTGATCTGGGGTGCCGCCTGGAATGCACAGGACACTCTCTGTTTCTCCAAGGACACTCTGCTCTCCGTGAAGGCACTCTAGCTGTGAAGAGCAGACAGGGAACAGCACTGTCTCAGGGAAATTTGACACCACAGGCCTTCTGCTCTCCAGGGGGGAAAATAGTGCTTTTCTCACTAGGTCACCAATATCAAAGTTGCAGTGTGCCTAGTACGTGTCGTTTCTGCCACAGTCAAAGGGTCGGAAGCGGCACCCTGTCCTTCCCCGTTGAACCTTCGTAGCAGAGCCGTTCTGCCTGCGGCGAGTGGCGTGACGTCCCCGCTGACTTGCTTTAGGCTCCGACGCCCGTACACCTTATAAAAGGGCTCTGGGTGTTTCAGGCGCAAACCGCGCCTTTCTCAGGTTGCTTCGAAAGTCAACGGCCTGCTTGGCTTAGAGAGACGGCCAGTGAGGCTTCCCAAGACAAACACTGAGGAGCGTGTTTTCTCACTGTGGCCCTGGTGCAGTGCTGTGAGCCCCTGGCCGTACACTTAAAAGACCTGCTGGACCCGTGTTTGGGTGGACTTTAGAAAGCTCAGACACTTAGCTCTCCAACGAAGAAAGCAGTGTGCTGCTTTTCACTCGGCGTTAAGGGAGAGATGCCCGGAGGCCCAAGATCCCTGAGGGTTGTGAAGTCGCCCAGGAAGGGATCCTCAGGTCTCAGTGTTCTTTCATGGGAGGTGCGGAGGACGCAGTATTCCCAGAGTTCCGAGAAGCTCACTAACGGGAAGGCACTCCGTGGACTAGGTTTTCCTGGCCAATGATGTATGCCCAATCTTCCAAATGCAATACATGGACCTTACTATGAGCCTGGCAGGCAGTGTCGTTTTCCCTTTAGGCATTGGCGCCTTTCCCATGCCTCTTGCAGGGAACTGGGAGCACCGTATTGCCCTCAGGGAAACGCCCTTTTCCTACATAGGACATTCCAGGACGTGAGACTGGCAGCAGCACTCTATTTCAGGCGGCGTGGAGGCTGCAGCGGTCCTCCTTACAGCTGGGACGTGCTGCCATGCACATACATGGCCAAACTGAACGTTCCAAACTGCCCGAGTACGATCAGTTTCCAGCGAGCCAAAACAGACAGAAGGGGGCACTCTGGCCCCTTCCCGGATGAAGTTCGAACCCGAGGAAGTTGTGATGTGCAACGTGTGGCTGGTCTATGGGACGTAAAGCTTTGGGGAGGTTGCGACGTGTCCTCGCAGCTTCTCGAAGCGTAGTAGTGTTCAGGCGAATCTATCTACATTTGGAAAACTGCAGGGCCTCTCTAGTTTGTGCGTGGCATAGAGAGAGATCCGCCAAGTAAGTGCACCCGGAACGGACACTTAGGGAAGTGTGTTTTCCTTGCAGCTCACGCTCTGCCCTGAGATCCCCTGACATGTCACCTACAAAAGAGCAGTTAGTGCTGTGTTCAGAGAGTCCGTTGAATGTTTTGGCCATCGAGCTCTGTGGAGAAAACGCAGAGGTTTGCCTTTCACTCTGCTTTGAGAGTGGTGATCCGGAGGCCTGAGGTAGCATGGTGCTGCTCAGTCAGCCAGGAAGTGTTTTCCTCTACACAGTGTTGTTCCCTGGGACGCAGTGAGGACGTGGGTGCCATAGGAAAAGCATACTAGAGATCCAGCAGTACTTCTCCAGAAGGCTGTGGAAAAACCGCTGAACGCCTCGATGTGTGAATGGGCCATCCGATCGATCCTTTGAACCGTGGAGAGAGGTGTAGATTTCCCTTTTGCAGTGGGTGATCTGGGGTGCCGCCTGGAATGCACAGGACACTCTCTGTTTCTCCAAGGACACTCTGCTCTCCGTGAAGGCACTCTAGCTGTGAAGAGCAGACAGAGAACAGCACTGTCTCAGGGAAATTTGACACCACAGGCCTTCTGCTCTCCAGGGGGGAAAATAGTGCTTTTCTCACTAGGTCACCAATATCAAAGTTGCAGTGTGCCTAGTACGTGTCGTTTCTGCCACAGTCAAAGGGTCGGAAGCGGCACCCTGTCCTTCCCCGTTGAACCTTCGTAGCAGAGCCGTTCTGCCTGCGGCGAGTGGCGTGACGTCCCCGCTGACTTGCTTTAGGCTCCGACGCCCGTACACCTTATAAAAGGGCTCTGGGTGTTTCAGGCGCAAACCGCGCCTTTCTCAGGTTGCTTCGAAAGTCAACGGCCTGCTTGGCTTAGAGAGACGGCCAGTGAGGCTTCCCAAGACAAACACTGAGGAGCGTGTTTTCTCACTGTGGCCCTGGTGCAGTGCTGTGAGCCCCTGGCCGTACACTTAAAAGACCTGCTGGACCCGTGTTTGGGTGGACTTTAGAAAGCTCAGACACTTAGCTCTCCAACGAAGAAAGCAGTGTGCTGCTTTTCACTCGGCGTTAAGGGAGAGATGCCCGGAGGCCCAAGATCCCTGAGGGTTGTGAAGTCGCCCAGGAAGGGATCCTCAGGTCTCAGTGTTCTTTCATGGGAGGTGCGGAGGACGCAGTATTCCCAGAGTTCCGAGAAGCTCACTAACGGGAAGGCACTCCGTGGACTAGGTTTTCCTGGCCAATGATGTATGCCCAATCTTCCAAATGCAATACATGGACCTTACTATGAGCCTGGCAGGCAGTGTCGTTTTCCCTTTAGGCATTGGCGCCTTTCCCATGCCTCTTGCAGGGAACTGGGAGCACCGTATTGCCCTCAGGGAAACGCCCTTTTCCTACATAGGACATTCCAGGACGTGAGACTGGCAGCAGCACTCTATTTCAGGCGGCGTGGAGGCTGCAGCGGTCCTCCTTACAGCTGGGACGTGCTGCCATGCACATACATGGCCAAACTGAACGTTCCAAACTGCCCGAGTACGATCAGTTTCCAGCGAGCCAAAACAGACAGAAGGGGGCACTCTGGCCCCTTCCCGGATGAAGTTCGAACCCGAGGAAGTTGTGATGTGCAACGTGTGGCTGGTCTATGGGACGTAAAGCTTTGGGGAGGTTGCGACGTGTCCTCGCAGCTTCTCGAAGCGTAGTAGTGTTCAGGCGAATCTATCTACATTTGGAAAACTGCAGGGCCTCTCTAGTTTGTGCGTGGCATAGAGAGAGATCCGCCAAGTAAGTGCACCCGGAACGGACACTTAGGGAAGTGTGTTTTCCTTGCAGCTCACGCTCTGCCCTGAGATCCCCTGACATGTCACCTACAAAAGAGCAGTTAGTGCTGTGTTCAGAGAGTCCGTTGAATGTTTTGGCCATCGAGCTCTGTGGAGAAAACGCAGAGGTTTGCCTTTCACTCTGCTTTGAGAGTGGTGATCCGGAGGCCTGAGGTAGCATGGTGCTGCTCAGTCAGCCAGGAAGTGTTTTCCTCTACAGAGTGTTGTTCCCTGGGACGCAGTGAGGACGTGGGTGCCATAGGAAAAGCATACTAGAGATCCAGCAGTACTTCTCCAGAAGGCTGTGGAAAAACCGCTGAACACCTCGATGTGTGAATGGGCCATCCGTTCGATCCTTTGAACCGTGGAGAGAGGTGTAGATTTCCCTTTTGCAGTGGGTGATCTGGGGTGCCGCCTGGAATGCACAGGACACTCTCTGTTTCTCCAAGGACACTCTGCTCTCCGTGAAGGCACTCTAGCTGTGAAGAGCAGACAGGGAACAGCACTGTCTCAGGGAAATTTGACACCACAGGCCTTCTGCTCTCCAGGGGGGAAAATAGTGCTTTTCTCACTAGGTCACCAATATCAAAGTTGCAGTGTGCCTAGTACGTGTCGTTTCTGCCACAGTCAAAGGGTCGGAAGCGGCACCCTGTCCTTCCCCGTTGAACCTTCGTAGCAGAGCCGTTCTGCCTGCGGCGAGTGGCGTGACGTCCCCGCTGACTTGCTTTAGGCTCCGACGCCCGTACACCTTATAAAAGGGCTCTGGGTGTTTCAGGCGCAAACCGCGCCTTTCTCAGGTTGCTTCGAAAGTCAACGGCCTGCTTGGCTTAGAGAGACGGCCAGTGAGGCTTCCCAAGACAAACACTGAGGAGCGTGTTTTCTCACTGTGGCCCTGGTGCAGTGCTGTGAGCCCCTGGCCGTACACTTAAAAGACCTGCTGGACCCGTGTTTGGGTGGACTTTAGAAAGCTCAGACACTTAGCTCTCCAACGAAGAAAGCAGTGTGCTGCTTTTCACTCGGCGTTAAGGGAGAGATGCCCGGAGGCCCAAGATCCCTGAGGGTTGTGAAGTCGCCCAGGAAGGGATCCTCAGGTCTCAGTGTTCTTTCATGGGAGGTGCGGAGGACGCAGTATTCCCAGAGTTCCGAGAAGCTCACTAACGGGAAGGCACTCCGTGGACTAGGTTTTCCTGGCCAATGATGTATGCCCAATCTTCCAAATGCAATACATGGACCTTACTATGAGCCTGGCAGGCAGTGTCGTTTTCCCTTTAGGCATTGGCGCCTTTCCCATGCCTCTTGCAGGGAACTGGGAGCACCGTATTGCCCTCAGGGAAACGCCCTTTTCCTACATAGGACATTCCAGGACGTGAGACTGGCAGCAGCACTCTATTTCAGGCGGCGTGGAGGCTGCAGCGGTCCTCCTTACAGCTGGGACGTGCTGCCATGCACATACATGGCCAAACTGAACGTTCCAAACTGCCCGAGTACGATCAGTTTCCAGCGAGCCAAAACAGACAGAAGGGGGCACTCTGGCCCCTTCCCGGATGAAGTTCGAACCCGAGGAAGTTGTGATGTGCAACGTGTGGCTGGTCTATGGGACGTAAAGCTTTGGGGAGGTTGCGACGTGTCCTCGCAGCTTCTCGAAGCGTAGTAGTGTTCAGGCGAATCTATCTACATTTGGAAAACTGCAGGGCCTCTCTAGTTTGTGCGTGGCATAGAGAGAGATCCGCCAAGTAAGTGCACCCGGAACGGACACTTAGGGAAGTGTGTTTTCCTTGCAGCTCACGCTCTGCCCTGAGATCCCCTGACATGTCACCTACAAAAGAGCAGTTAGTGCTGTGTTCAGAGAGTCCGTTGAATGTTTTGGCCATCGAGCTCTGTGGAGAAAACGCAGAGGTTTGCCTTTCACTCTGCTTTGAGAGTGGTGATCCGGAGGCCTGAGGTAGCATGGTGCTGCTCAGTCAGCCAGGAAGTGTTTTCCTCTACACAGTGTTGTTCCCTGGGACGCAGTGAGGACGTGGGTGCCATAGGAAAAGCATACTAGAGATCCAGCAGTACTTCTCCAGAAGGCTGTGGAAAAACCGCTGAACGCCTCGATGTGTGAATGGGCCATCCGATCGATCCTTTGAACCGTGGAGAGAGGTGTAGATTTCCCTTTTGCAGTGGGTGATCTGGGGTGCCGCCTGGAATGCACAGGACACTCTCTGTTTCTCCAAGGACACTCTGCTCTCCGTGAAGGCACTCTAGCTGTGAAGAGCAGACAGGGAACAGCACTGTCTCAGGGAAATTTGACACCACAGGCCTTCTGCTCTCCAGGGGGGAAAATAGTGCTTTTCTCACTAGGTCACCAATATCAAAGTTGCAGTGTGCCTAGTACGTGTCGTTTCTGCCACAGTCAAAGGGTCGGAAGCGGCACCCTGTCCTTCCCCGTTGAACCTTCGTAGCAGAGCCGTTCTGCCTGCGGCGAGTGGCGTGACGTCCCCGCTGACTTGCTTTAGGCTCCGACGCCCGTACACCTTATAAAAGGGCTCTGGGTGTTTCAGGCGCAAACCGCGCCTTTCTCAGGTTGCTTCGAAAGTCAACGGCCTGCTTGGCTTAGAGAGACGGCCAGTGAGGCTTCCCAAGACAAACACTGAGGAGCGTGTTTTCTCACTGTGGCCCTGGTGCAGTGCTGTGAGCCCCTGGCCGTACACTTAAAAGACCTGCTGGACCCGTGTTTGGGTGGACTTTAGAAAGCTCAGACACTTAGCTCTCCAACGAAGAAAGCAGTGTGCTGCTTTTCACTCGGCGTTAAGGGAGAGATGCCCGGAGGCCCAAGATCCCTGAGGGTTGTGAAGTCGCCCAGGAAGGGATCCTCAGGTCTCAGTGTTCTTTCATGGGAGGTGCGGAGGACGCAGTATTCCCAGAGTTCCGAGAAGCTCACTAACGGGAAGGCACTCCGTGGACTAGGTTTTCCTGGCCAATGATGTATGCCCAATCTTCCAAATGCAATACATGGACCTTACTATGAGCCTGGCAGGCAGTGTCGTTTTCCCTTTAGGCATTGGCGCCTTTCCCATGCCTCTTGCAGGGAACTGGGAGCACCGTATTGCCCTCAGGGAAACGCCCTTTTCCTACATAGGACATTCCAGGACGTGAGACTGGCAGCAGCACTCTATTTCAGGCGGCGTGGAGGCTGCAGCGGTCCTCCTTACAGCTGGGACGTGCTGCCATGCACATACATGGCCAAACTGAACGTTCCAAACTGCCCGAGTACGATCAGTTTCCAGCGAGCCAAAACAGACAGAAGGGGGCACTCTGGCCCCTTCCCGGATGAAGTTCGAACCCGAGGAAGTTGTGATGTGCAACGTGTGGCTGGTCTATGGGACGTAAAGCTTTGGGGAGGTTGCGACGTGTCCTCGCAGCTTCTCGAAGCGTAGTAGTGTTCAGGCGAATCTATCTACATTTGGAAAACTGCAGGGCCTCTCTAGTTTGTGCGTGGCATAGAGAGAGATCCGCCAAGTAAGTGCACCCGGAACGGACACTTAGGGAAGTGTGTTTTCCTTGCAGCTCACGCTCTGCCCTGAGATCCCCTGACATGTCACCTACAAAAGAGCAGTTAGTGCTGTGTTCAGAGAGTCCGTTGAATGTTTTGGCCATCGAGCTCTGTGGAGAAAACGCAGAGGTTTGCCTTTCACTCTGCTTTGAGAGTGGTGATCCGGAGGCCTGAGGTAGCATGGTGCTGCTCAGTCAGCCAGGAAGTGTTTTCCTCTACACAGTGTTGTTCCCTGGGACGCAGTGAGGACGTGGGTGCCATAGGAAAAGCATACTAGAGATCCAGCAGTACTTCTCCAGAAGGCTGTGGAAAAACCGCTGAACGCCTCGATGTGTGAATGGGCCATCCGATCGATCCTTTGAACCGTGGAGAGAGGTGTAGATTTCCCTTTTGCAGTGGGTGATCTGGGGTGCCGCCTGGAATGCACAGGACACTCTCTGTTTCTCCAAGGACACTCTGCTCTCCGTGAAGGCACTCTAGCTGTGAAGAGCAGACAGAGAACAGCACTGTCTCAGGGAAATTTGACACCACAGGCCTTCTGCTCTCCAGGGGGGAAAATAGTGCTTTTCTCACTAGGTCACCAATATCAAAGTTGCAGTGTGCCTAGTACGTGTCGTTTCTGCCACAGTCAAAGGGTCGGAAGCGGCACCCTGTCCTTCCCCGTTGAACCTTCGTAGCAGAGCCGTTCTGCCTGCGGCGAGTGGCGTGACGTCCCCGCTGACTTGCTTTAGGCTCCGACGCCCGTACACCTTATAAAAGGGCTCTGGGTGTTTCAGGCGCAAACCGCGCCTTTCTCAGGTTGCTTCGAAAGTCAACGGCCTGCTTGGCTTAGAGAGACGGCCAGTGAGGCTTCCCAAGACAAACACTGAGGAGCGTGTTTTCTCACTGTGGCCCTGGTGCAGTGCTGTGAGCCCCTGGCCGTACACTTAAAAGACCTGCTGGACCCGTGTTTGGGTGGACTTTAGAAAGCTCAGACACTTAGCTCTCCAACGAAGAAAGCAGTGTGCTGCTTTTCACTCGGCGTTAAGGGAGAGATGCCCGGAGGCCCAAGATCCCTGAGGGTTGTGAAGTCGCCCAGGAAGGGATCCTCAGGTCTCAGTGTTCTTTCATGGGAGGTGCGGAGGACGCAGTATTCCCAGAGTTCCGAGAAGCTCACTAACGGGAAGGCACTCCGTGGACTAGGTTTTCCTGGCCAATGATGTATGCCCAATCTTCCAAATGCAATACATGGACCTTACTATGAGCCTGGCAGGCAGTGTCGTTTTCCCTTTAGGCATTGGCGCCTTTCCCATGCCTCTTGCAGGGAACTGGGAGCACCGTATTGCCCTCAGGGAAACGCCCTTTTCCTACATAGGACATTCCAGGACGTGAGACTGGCAGCAGCACTCTATTTCAGGCGGCGTGGAGGCTGCAGCGGTCCTCCTTACAGCTGGGACGTGCTGCCATGCACATACATGGCCAAACTGAACGTTCCAAACTGCCCGAGTACGATCAGTTTCCAGCGAGCCAAAACAGACAGAAGGGGGCACTCTGGCCCCTTCCCGGATGAAGTTCGAACCCGAGGAAGTTGTGATGTGCAACGTGTGGCTGGTCTATGGGACGTAAAGCTTTGGGGAGGTTGCGACGTGTCCTCGCAGCTTCTCGAAGCGTAGTAGTGTTCAGGCGAATCTATCTACATTTGGAAAACTGCAGGGCCTCTCTAGTTTGTGCGTGGCATAGAGAGAGATCCGCCAAGTAAGTGCACCCGGAACGGACACTTAGGGAAGTGTGTTTTCCTTGCAGCTCACGCTCTGCCCTGAGATCCCCTGACATGTCACCTACAAAAGAGCAGTTAGTGCTGTGTTCAGAGAGTCCGTTGAATGTTTTGGCCATCGAGCTCTGTGGAGAAAAAGCAGAGGTTTGCCTTTCACTCTGCTTTGAGAGTGGTGATCCGGAGGCCTGAGGTAGCATGGTGCTGCTCAGTCAGCCAGGAAGTGTTTTCCTCTACAGAGTGTTGTTCCCTGGGACGCAGTGAGGACGTGGGTGCCATAGGAAAAGCATACTAGAGATCCAGCAGTACTTCTCCAGAAGGCTGTGGAAAAACCGCTGAACGCCTCGATGTGTGAATGGGCCATCCGATCGATCCTTTGAACCGTGGAGAGAGGTGTAGATTTCCCTTCTGCAGTGGGTGATCTGGGGTGCCGCCTGGAATGCACAGGACACTCTCTGTTTCTCCAAGGACACTCTGCTCTCCGTGAAGGCACTCTAGCTGTGAAGAGCAGACAGAGAACAGCACTGTCTCAGGGAAATTTGACACCACAGGCCTTCTGCTCTCCAGGGGGGAAAATAGTGCTTTTCTCACTAGGTCACCAATATCAAAGTTGCAGTGTGCCTAGTACGTGTCGTTTCTGCCACAGTCAAAGGGTCGGAAGCGGCACCCTGTCCTTCCCCGTTGAACCTTCGTAGCAGAGCCGTTCTGCCTGCGGCGAGTGGCGTGACGTCCCCGCTGACTTGCTTTAGGCTCCGACGCCCGTACACCTTATAAAAGGGCTCTGGGTGTTTCAGGCGCAAACCGCGCCTTTCTCAGGTTGCTTCGAAAGTCAACGGCCTGCTTGGCTTAGAGAGACGGCCAGTGAGGCTTCCCAAGACAAACACTGAGGAGCGTGTTTTCTCACTGTGGCCCTGGTGCAGTGCTGTGAGCCCCTGGCCGTACACTTAAAAGACCTGCTGGACCCGTGTTTGGGTGGACTTTAGAAAGCTCAGACACTTAGCTCTCCAACGAAGAAAGCAGTGTGCTGCTTTTCACTCGGCGTTAAGGGAGAGATGCCCGGAGGCCCAAGATCCCTGAGGGTTGTGAAGTCGCCCAGGAAGGGATCCTCAGGTCTCAGTGTTCTTTCATGGGAGGTGCGGAGGACGCAGTATTCCCAGAGTTCCGAGAAGCTCACTAACGGGAAGGCACTCCGTGGACTAGGTTTTCCTGGCCAATGATGTATGCCCAATCTTCCAAATGCAATACATGGACCTTACTATGAGCCTGGCAGGCAGTGTCGTTTTCCCTTTAGGCATTGG